>NC_040028.1:1287251-1305617 GCF_000972845.2 Larimichthys crocea
AATTGCAAATATATATATATATATATATATATAATATATATATATATAATATATATATATATATATATATTTTTTTTTTTTTTTTTAAATAAACTGTCACTTATATGAATAAAGATACCATATATAAATCTGCAGTGCTATATAATACTTTAATTACATTACTTACATTATGTCACATTGCTTGCAACATTTAATGTTGTTAATCAACCGATAAAGTTGTTAAAATTGTTCCCATATTGCTTTTTTTCCATCCTGTCTACTTTCTAAGTGCATGGGCCGCTACACAGCCACCTCAGGCGTGGTTTGTAAGGGGCGTGGTTTGTAGCAGCAGTGCACGCAGACGTGATTTATAGGAGGCGTGGTTTTGTAGGGGCCGTGGGTTGTAGCGGCTCTGGCTGCAGCTAGACCCTTCTCCTTATTACAGTTTTTTTCTGATGCAAGACACAATTTTTGAAACTTTTGGCTTTTTTTGCAAAATCTACACACAAATCGAAAAACCTTTCACCCAAATAGCAAAACACAGTAGATCACTTGCAAAAGCATGTTTTGTACTGTTGCATAAGTACTTTTGCTAAACGTTCACACTCTTTTAAAATATGTTATTTTGTATCCGACGGTGCACACAACTCATAATACAGTAAGCACACAAAGCAGCCACTGCACACTGACAGTAACAATGAAAAACTCATTTGGCTTTTGCTTATCCTGTGTGCAGAGCATATCGGTTTTCAGTACCTTTTACAGTAACACACAGGGGTCAAAGTGAATGGATATTTATTTACACACTCCAATACGTAAACATAAAGTGTGTTTTTCAGGTCAAGGCACAAAGAAAAAAACATAAAATGACAATCATTGAGGGAAAAAAATCAGTTTTGTCTTCTTACTGGGTCTGGCCACAAAATCTCGTCCACATCACATGCAATGTCTTCCATTGCTAGGCACCGGGGAAAATATCTCCTGGAGTGTCGTATCCAGGCCTGACATGACACCTGTTCAATGTCTTAAATAAACTTGTCACTTATATGAATAAAGATACCTATATATAAATCTGCAGTGCTATATAATATCTTTAATTACATTACTTTCTATTTTTGTATAAATGTATTGTTTCAAGCACATTGCTTGCAACATTTAATGTTGTTAATCAACCGATAAAGTTGTTAAAATTGTTCCCATTATTGCTTTTTTTCCATCCTGTCTACTTTCTAAGTGCTATGGGCCGCTACAGCCACCTCAGGCGTGGTTTGTAAGGGGCGTGGTTTGTAGCAGCAGTGCACGCAGACGTGATTTATAGGAGGCGTGGTTTGTAGGGGCCGTGGGTTGTAGCGGCTCTGGCTGCAGCTAGACCCTTCTCCCTTATTACAGTTTTTTCTGATAGCTAAGACACAATTTTTGAAACTTTTGGCTTTTTTTGCAAAACTCTACACACAAATCGCAAAACCTTTCACCCAAATAGCAAAACACAGTAGATCACTTGCAAAAGCATGTTTTTGTACTGTTGCATAAGTACTTTTTGCTAAACTGTTCACACTCTTTTAAAAATTGTTATTTTTGTATCCAACGGTGCACACAACTCATAATATCAGTAAGCACACAAAGCAGCCACTGCACACTGACAGTAACAATGAAAAACTCATTTGGCTTTTGCTTATCCTGTGTGCAGAGCATATCGGTTTTCAGTACCTTTTACAGTAACACACAGGGGTCAAAGTGAATGGATATTTATTTACACACATCCGTAAACATAAAGTGTGTTTTTCAGGTCAAGGCACAAAAAAAACAAAAAAAACATAAAATGACAATCATTGAGGGAAAAAAATCAGTCTTGTCTTCTTACTGGGTCTGGCCACAAAATCTCGTCCACATCACATGCAATGTCTTCCATTGCTAGGCACCGGGGAAAATATCTCCTGGAGTGTCGTATCCAGGCCTGACATGACACCTGGTCAATGTCTCCGCATGCCTCCTCCATTGCCTGTAGAAGGGCTAAAACCTTCCAGCGCCAAGCAGAGAAAAACTCTTCAATGGGATTTAGGAATGGAGAGTAAGGGGGGAGGTAGACCACAATGAATTCCGGGTGATCGGTAAACCAGTTGCGGACCAGAACAGCGCGGTGGAAACTAACATTGTCCCATATGATGACATATCTGGTCGGCTCTGGTCTCTGAACGAGAGTGAATATGTCATGCAGGGTGTCCAGGAATGTAAGAATGTGTGCAGTGTTGTATGGGCCCAGAGTTGCATGATGGTGAACAACACCGTTTTGACTGATGGCTGCACACATGGTAATGTTTCCACCGCGCTGTCCTGGGACATTGATTATGGCACGGTGTCCAATAATGTTCCTTCCCCGTCTTCTGGTTTTGCTGAGGTTAAAGCCTGCCTCATCCACAAAGACCAGCTCATGACCCATGGCATCTGCCTCTAGGGCCATCACTCTCTGGAAAAGACAAAACAAATGCAGCACAGCAGGCCCATGCACAGCACACAGTATGCACTTCCAGATTGAGTACCAATGATACAGTAAGCTTACCTGCACAAATTCATATCGCAGTTGTTTCACACGTTCACTGTTTCTTTGAAATGGGACCCTATAGACCTGCTTCATCCTTATTCGGTTTCGTGCCAGTATGCGAGATAATGCAGAGATGCTCACATTATTTATGTGTTCGAATGTTGTGTCATCCTCTATTATGTGCTGCTGTATTTCTCGTAGCCTTATGGAGTTGTTTGCCAGCACCATATTCACTATGTGGGTCTCTTGTTCAGCCGTGAATAGTCTTCTTCTGCCCCCAGCAACAGGTTGTCTAACAATTCTGTAAAGTAGCAATTTCAGTATTTTTACAGTAAATGTATAGTATTGTTTCTCAAAAGAATATGACACTATTACAGTATAATGTAAAACTTAGTGTGAAGAAGATACTGTACTACCGATTCTCATTTCGAAATGTTCTTATGATGCCTGCTACAGTGTAGCGGCTCAGGTTGGGTTGAACCCGTTGGCCAGCTTCCCTTAGGCTCATGCCATGGTTGATTACATGGTCCACTATTGTAGCTCTGATGACATCAGTGATTCTATTTCTTACTCGTACTCCTTCCCGTTCCTCTTCCCTTCCTCGTTCTCCTTGTGCTTCTGCACCTCCTCGTCCTCTTCCTCTAAGTGCACCTCGTTGTCCTCTTCCTCTAAGTGCTCCTCCTTGTCTTCCCTGTCCTCCTCTCCCTCTTGCTTCTGCACCTCCTCCTCCTCTTCCTCCGAATTCATTTCCTTGTCCACGTCCTCGTCCTCCTGCTTCTTCACCTCCAAGTCCTCTTCCTCGCCCTCCTCTTACTCTCACTCCTCTTACTCTTCTGTCTCCTTCCATTGTTCTCCACACAAAAAGCTTACCCGTGGCTTATTTATAGTGCTCAGGCTGATTGCAAAGTGAAGTAATTATAAATAATAGTTTTCACATGTGAAAGTGTGGCCTGACAGTTGGCAGAATTGTGTAAAAAAATAGCCATAAATATGTATAGTTTTGATAGGAGTGTGTAGATCATCTGGAAATTGAGTGTAAAGCAGTGGAGCTGTGTTTACAGTTTTGCAAAAGGAGTCCTGTGCAGTGAATTGTATTTACACATATACAAAGTGTGTGTTACGAAATTGCAAACTAAGTGCAAAGCAATGTTTGTGCTTTCAGTTTTGCAAACTCGGTGAAGGGTTTTGTGATAAATATTAATAGTTTTAGAAATTGTGCTATAAGAATCCATGTAAGTGTTTAAGCCATCAGAAAAAACTGTAACCCGCTGAAACGACGCCTATCGACACCTAGTGTTGAGGAGAAGGACACGTTTCCATCAATTATTTGATTTTCTCAATTGCATGTAAACTGAGACATGGACAGAAGTCTGATTAGACAAAGCTCAATTAAGCTGTGCATGTAAACATACTGAGTGGTGAGGCATCAGCAGCTACTGTACTTGGCCATGGTTTGATGCCATGCATTAGGCACTTGGTGAGAGACCATCTAATCAGCCTCCCACCCTTGTTGCCTCATGCTCGGCATCAAATCCTGGCCTGCCTGCTGCTGAAGCCTCGCCCTGTACCAAACCCACATCTGGAGGTGAAGTGCCATCAGGCTATGCTGACTCAAGTTGTGAGGAGGAGGAGGACTCCATGCTGTCCACTAGCTCCCAGCTACTTCCAAAAAGACAAAAAAGGGGTATGAGTGTTCTCAGCTTTCTTAAAAAGCAGGCTGAGAAGGAGGAAGCCAGAGACGTGGCTTTAAATAATTTCCCCCTTGAATTATTAAAGTATTTCTGATTCTGATATATGAACAGAATGAACAGTTCCTGAACCTGTTCAGTGAACTGGTGGGAAAAAAGCAAAAAGCAAACAGTCCTTTTGTGCTGACTTCAAAACATGAGATTCAAGTATAGAAACACACGCACTACCTGACCTGTTGTGATCAATATTTATTTATGGTCTTGTGCTCTTGACATAAGTGTGGCTCAGCCGAACTTTTCCATACGTGTACATTTACTCGGTTACTTGCATGCAAATCAAAACAAAAGACATGTTTTCCACAACGCAATAACAAAATAACTACGACGAAGAACGATGATGACGGTCAAAAAACTGTGTGCTTCCCCAGTCAGTAGCATACCTGCCGAGTAATTATCTTTTCCTTCTATTAAACCATTTCATGTACCCCACAGTACAGAGTGCCACCTACTGTGGCCTGCAGGTAATACACAAAATATAAACAAATGCACACATGAATCAGAAAATGAATTAATGGTATGTTTGTTTCCCTCCTCCCATCTATGGTTCCTTCATGAGGCATGCGTTCGGGTGATTTTCACCCGACGTGGTAGTGGTAGTGAGTGCCATTTTTTATATTTTTTTGTCTATCTACAATTTGATGCAGGAAGACTGTGCCTTCACCAGACAAGGCTCACATGTCCCAGGAATGGGTGGACCAAAGAACAAGTTCCCAGCTCCATTATTTCTTTTGTTAGGATATTTCTCGTTAAGATTACCTGATTTTTCAAATAATTTTGCCTCCTTTTTAAAGGGTCCCCCATGGTACCTTTTTTTTCTTTTATGATATTGTATATTAGGAAATTAAAGAAGAGTACTACAATTTGGCATACAGTGTTGTACTTTTACATAAATTGATAAATATATTTTATCCGGGATATTATGTTGGGTAAAATATACCCGACGTTAGTGATGGTGTTACTAATTTTAACGTTAGTGTTCTAGAGTTAATGGAATGTACAATTTTAAGCATCCTCCTAGTCATCTGTGTTCAAAACCATATCGGCTATCCACTTACCATTGTGAGCACAGTGCCATGAGCCTCCGTACCCTCCTCCTGTGGATCTCTTTGTTTCTCTGAAACACGAACCAGTGCAAGCAGCAACCTTCACATCTCCCATTGTGCTTTACCATTCTGATACTCTCCAGCTGACCTTTTTACAGGTCACTGATTGAGTGCAGGCTCATCAGGATCTACTTTGCAGCTGTAATTGTGTTGGGCCCTTGTCACATTAGACATATTAGATGTTCACCATCTGTATCAGCCAAAGCCAAAACTTCAAAGCACAATGAAATGCCCTTTCATGGTGTTTAATGACGTGTGGTGGTTCTATGTGATTATACACAAATGAAAGCATACTTATTTACAGACACACTTGCATATGCATATTATAATCCAGACCTGCCATATTCTATGAAGTCTAAATTGTACACACTGGACCTTAATACTATTATATTCATAGGCCATCTTATAATCTGATCAGAATCAGGAAGTTAATAACAATATGGTTTCCGATTCAATAGGTTAAAAATTAAGAATAATGACATAGGATCTCATTTCTAATTTTGATGTGTATTTATTTTACTTATTGATACTATGAGTTGTGAATATGATATGACATTTAATAATAATGGTATGCTTTAAAAGAATAATAATAATATGTACAGTAATGGATGTGTAGCACTCAACGTTGTAAGTGTGCTATGATTTATCAGTTTACAATCATATCTATTGGTATTTAGTCTATAAATATTAATGGACAGGTGCATGATCAACCTTTCTCAATGTGACCATTTTGTTTCACTTTTGTGACATGTGGTAGTTTGTTTTTTTTTACATTTAATTTCCAATCATGGTAATCTCCTAAATAATATTCGTAGAACGCTGAGTTTTATAGTCCAGGAAATTATACTTCAAAATCACTCACTGATTGATTTGAGGCGGAGCAACCGTAGGACATCAGAGGGAAAACAGAACATTTTCTTCACCCGTCGGAATCAGAGGGAAAAAAGAACATTCTCATAAAATATGAATCCAGGTGACTTAGTGCTGTAAATTAGGGATGTAAACGGTTAATCGACTATCAGTAATCGTCAAAAAGAATTTAATCAATTAAATTAAATTAATTAGGTTAACTGAATCTAGGGCCATTTTCCACAGGAGTTTTTTTTTCAGTGAAATGTCATGGTGTCGCCAGTTGAGGGCGCCATTGCTTAATCTAGGCCACACCGAACGTACTTGAACGTAACGCGGCGACAGACCTGGCACACAAACATGAGGCGGTCAAAACGGAGTGGAGTATGGAGCATTTCAAACTAAGTAATGATGACAAAGACGCTCAGTGTAAACTCTGCGGTGCTACGTTTAAGTTCAGCAGCTCTACGAGTTCGCTAAGATACCACCTTCAAAACCTGCAGCTGTGTTAACGCGCTAGCAATTAGCATTAGCCACTAAGAATGAAATACATGCTTGCGCGTCATCGCTATCTGCTCCTGTGTCTAAATGAACATGCTCAGCTCTCTCGTCACTCTCAACATTTCTGCGGGAAATTGTTTAATAGAGGCCCTCTAATTTTCCTGTCACCTTCCTCAGGGATGATTGAAGCTGTGTTCAGTACTACATGTTACTGTAAGTTTCCAGGGCTAGTAATCTTACTGTTACCTTTCTCAGAACAAGGGAGATTATAAGTGGTGCTGCTAATGTTTCAAGTTTTTCATCTAAGTACTTTACCAGATAATTATATGTAGGCTTAACATTGTGCAGGCTAAGCCCATATTGTATAGCTTTAAAAAATATTTTATGTTGCTTATGTTTTCACATGCACAGGTGAGCCATGCACAATTATTTTTTTTATGTGTTTCTATTTTCTGTGCAGAATTTATTTTGGTTAAATGCCATATCTGTACCGTATCCCAACTGGTACAATAAAACATTAGTTGAGGAATATAACATGCATTTTTTATTCAGTATATAAGCAATATTTAGCTTTATGTTAAAGACACCGTGAGAAATGTATGTTCTCAGGAAAAAAGACGCTTATCAGTTAACCGTTAATCGACCGATAAGGTCAATCAACTAACAATTAATGAATTAATCGATAATTTGCATCCCTACTGTAAATCATTCTTGTGAGTGTATGGGGCACAGAGTGGGGATGACAGAGATAACATTCACCTGATTACAAATCAGTGTAGCATCCAGCCAGGACATATAAATACTTATGTTAATGTTATCTAGCTTCGTGTTACTCTGATGGTTTACTCATACAGTTTTATCATAATCTTATTCATATTCCTGGGAATGCATTCCATGCCGTGAATATTTAGGATGACATGTTTGACTTGAGAAAACAGACTTCTGATCACATTGAATTTATATTTTTAAGAAAAGTTTACAGTGTTAGTGATTATCCTGTAGTGGACTCCGTACAGAACAAAGTTCAGAGTTTAGAAAGTACACATTCACTGTACATAGGGGAGCTGCACAAAACACACACACACAGTCATTAAGGTCTTTCACATTTATTTTGTCTCTGGACACTGAACAGCTCTGTGTGTATTGTTTGTTTTCCGTTAAGGTTTTCACACCTTCTTTCATTAGTGTCACATGATGACATCACTGCAATTAGAGGTGTTATACTGAAAGACTATGTGATGCAACCTCAACACCTAATGCAACACGTTCATTATGAACACTTCAAAAAAGTTTAGGAGGTAATTAGTAGAAACAAAACTGACTTCTTTATTGTGGTAAATGGTGGCCAAAATTATTATTTGTTAAATTAGTCATTAAAATACCCATTAAACGAATAAAATGTCATTATTATGCTATAAATCATGGAATAGAGCCATCATAAGGAGATTTTGATAATTTTCCTTTAAAAAAAATGCTAGGCCTGTGTAAATTTCACTACACCAAATAATAATAAGCAAAGCGTGTGGTTAAAACTATATATAAAGTTTAAAAAGTCACCAACAACACCACCTAGATTAAAAAGAGCCTAGGACTCTAAGCTAAAACAAGGTAAAAACACAGGTTCTTTTAAAAATCAGGGGTAAGCAGAAAGACTTTAAGGTAAAATCTAACATTTACCCAATATCAAAGAATCAGATAACCCACCCTTTGTCCTGTCTGTGGAATGTGGCCGCTGTCAGCTTGTTTGAGCCTACTGCCTGCCCGAGCTGCCATCAGCCGCCGCCGTCCGTTTCAGGTGCTGTCAGTCACCCACTCCAGCTACCACTGTCCACCACCTGCCCAGCCGCCATCAGCTGCCGCTGTCTGCTGCACGCTTAAGTCCAGTCCAGGTTGTCTCACATTTGGTGCTTGCTTGCTATTAGCTTGTTAGTGTCTGTGGGATGTTCAAGGGCAATCGGAAAAAAAAGGTGTGCGAAAAACAACTATAAAAACACCAAAACGGCAAAAAAATAACCCTATTCCTCGCCCCAGCTAAAAGTTAACGTCCTGCAACAGTTCTTATGTCCTGTCTGCTGGTGCACTCCCAATTGGTCTAGAGCAGACGTGGGCAAAACTTTTTGACTTGCGGCCACATTGGTCTCTAAAATTTGACGAGGGGCGGGCCAGGACCTCATAGCCCCCCCCCCCCCCCCCCAACACATATTATTATTATATTACTGTTGATCCTGAATGTTCCACGGAAACTTGAAAGGTTTCAACAAGAGTGTCATCTTTAAAAACAATCTTTGGTAGTTTAACATCTTTTTAACACATTTACATTGTGTGTCTTTTAAACATATTTAAAACACATTTTGTAAAAAAATCTTTTTTTTAACTTTTCAACTTCACACACATTACTTTTCAGCTTATTTTTTAAATGTTCACTCCTCAACGTTTGCAGGCCGAGTCGCCCCAAAAGTTATCGCGCCTTATTGGCAGGACCAAAGCCTGGCCCGTCTCTGCCAGACAATAATGAATGTCTTCACCAGTGTGGCAGAGAGAAGACGTTCGAGTTTTAATACAACGCAATGTTTGAAACAAGCGGTATTAAAGAATATGAAGCAGCAGGTAGCAGTGCTGCTAAGGCTAAAACAACAGAGTGTGGATGATTGACACCTGTCACATGTCGACCAATCAGGTCCGGAGAATCGATTAGTACCACCCACATTCACCTTTAACCCACCACAATGCGATCCAGAATGAAGTAACCCAAAGGTGGTACATCGCACCAAGAGGTCACACTCACTGTCAAAGCCTGTTTGTCTTTATGAAATAACCAGGCGCTCATGACTGATTCAAACTAAAGCAAGCAGACATAGCAGGGACATTAGCACGTTTCTTCATGCTGGAATAGAACTTGACACAAACAGCAAAGATAAGACATACTGTATCATTTTGTGGGTTTCATTGCTACTCTTTGGGGGCTAGCTCGCCGAGTTTTCATTGCACAGTGATGAGACACATATCTTTGTAAGATATATTTTTATTTTTTGGATGTGGATAAGTTCATTGAAAAGCCTAACGGGCCGTATACGGCCTGCGGGCCGTAGTTTGCCCATGTCTGGTCTAGACGAGTGCGCACAGGTCCATCTTCCACGTCAGCAGGCTCTTGGGGCTCGGGAAGCAATAAACTGGGTACTCCTGGGAGTTGTCACAAAATGAGTAACCATGATTATACCAGACAGTATCACGGTTCCGGGTATATCGCGATACTGCAGCCTTTTTATTATTTTATTATTATTATTATTATTATTTTATTTATTTGTGAATGCAGTGTATTTGTACAAGTTATAATACTATTAATTACTAATGGTGTTTGGTGCATGATAAACATATACTGGTGAAGTAAAACAAGTGAAACAAGTTTAAACATGAGTTTGGTTTTTTGAGCAAAATTTGTGGTGTCTGTTTGGGAATTTTAAAGATTGTATTCAAAAATCAAAGCAATTTTAAGTTGAATTTATCGTTCTTGTACAAGAGGAGCTTTCACAGTGCAACACACTAAATGGTCACAGAGAAAAGGTCCTCTGAGGAGCTCTGACAGTTGTGTTCTTATACATTTTCCTAAAAATGGGCTGTGTAACTTGTAAATTGTTAACAGACAATTTGCATATAAGCATCTAAACAGTTTTCTTCAACATATCCCCTAATGGTAGCCAGATGTCCCCAATCTAGATGTCACCCTCTTGACCTGTCCCTGGCCCTCATTCTATTCTGGAATCCCTCTGTTTATACATTAACCTGAACTTTACCTTACTCTGCCAGACTCAGGAAAACAGCAATAAAGGGAAGTGCCTTCAAGACATGTAATAAATAGGAACAAACACTGTATAAGTTAAAAACATCTAAATAGCTGTGTAACCCTCATTTTTATAACAGTGTCATACATCGACGTCGCCGTCATTTCGGATGTGGCAAAGTAACTGGCAACACACGGAAAAAGTTGTGCAAGAGTATTCTTTTCCAAGGTTTTTAACTTACACACACACACAGAGACTGCAATTGTATAGCTGTATATATGTATGTTCATCAATGCCCCCCAGAAAAAATACATACGTTGGTTTGGTGCTTACTTATATCCTAAAAATAAGGAGTAAACTTTTATAATCATCACTTTAAAAGTTACATACCTTGTTTTTGGTTCCCAGATATATTAGTGTGTGTGTGAATGGGTGTATAAGAGGCATTAACTTAAAGCACTTTATAGAACGGCGCTTTATGAAGTTCAGTCCATTTCCTTTTATTAGTTTACAGGCAGATCTGCCACATCCTATATGGCGGACACGTTAACGTAACGCAGCAACAGACCAACCTGCTCAATGAGGCGTCTATGTATATATGTCTGTGTATATGTCTATGGTGCCACCAGCGACGACGCGGCAGACTCGCCGCTCGGGCCCGGTGCTTCTGCCATGGTGAGCTTGTTGTCTCGTGTTTGTGACTGTAAGCCGTGCGTGCGTCTGGGCGAGACAGACCTTTAGTGTTTGTTTTGAAGCGAATTTTAATTGAAGCGGAGCTGTCTTCATGGAGTTCGTACTTGCCGGCAGAAACAACGAACAGCTAATCAGCTAACAGACGGGCGGACCCAGCGTGTGGAAACAGCTTATCATATCCCCGGACATCAGCAGTAACAGGCAAACAGCCAATCATTCAGGAGCTGTCTAGTTTGGTTGCAGTACTTGCCATGTTGGTTTGTTTACGAGGAAGTAGCATGCAGTGAGAAGCCGAGAGGAGAGCAGAGGAGGCTGTTATGTAGCGGAGACTGGCACCGGTAGTATAGTAATCCACGGTAGTACCGTCGTGTAGAATTTCTAGTATAGTAAGAACCGTTATGGTTTGGCACCGCGGAGTACTGTGTATACCGTGGGTATCGTGCAACTCTACTTCTGGGCAGTTCCTGTGTAAAACCTTATCCTCCCACCCCCACTCTGGCCGCACCTTGTACTAGCTAGTCCCCGTGTCCCCCATCAATGACCACCTGAAAGAGAGAGAGAGAGAGAGAGATGATGAGAGAGGTGACTACATCTTCAACCAATACCATGCCTGACTGTTTGTGCAATAGAATTACGTGCAAAGCGCATGGTTAAAAATATAAATAAGTTAAGTTAAAAAGTCGGCAACATAGGCTAAAAAGAGCCTAGGACTAGCCTAAAAAAGGTTAAAAATGCAGGTTCTTTTGAAAATCAGGGGTAAGCGGAACAGACTGAAGGGGTAAGTCTAAAACAATTAATTTAATTTTTCAATTGAATTTCGATTACAAATGTCGAAGAAATCGTCGAGTCCAGTTGAGAAGTTGTGGTGGCTGTGGTGGTGTGTTTATTCAGAAAGCATGCCGGCACACTGGTGAACTGACGGTCACAGAGGGTATCTGATCCAGTGAGTTGACCCAGAGCAAATGAAGAGGAACACTTTTATACAGACAGCAGCCATATGTAAATAGGGATGGAGCAAAAGGTGGGGAGGGTAAATAAAAAAGGATTGGACAACAAAGAGTAGAGGGAGAGGAGGGGGATATGTCACAAAAGGTAGACATTTACATGAGGTCTGGAAGAGCCAGACAAAAGGTAAAAATACACATTTGGTATGGGGTTACCTTGATCAAGGGACCAGCTCAGTAGGGGTTACAGGCTAGGCCCAGATGGATACTACTTGGCTTCAAGTAAATCATGTGTCAATATACATTTTTCTTCATCACAAACAAAAAGAATCAGATAACCCGCTCTTTGTCCTGTCTGTGGAATGTGGCCACTGTCAGCCTGTTGTTTGAGTCCACTGCCTGCCCGGGCCGCCGTCTGCTCCAGCTACCATCAGCCACCCGTTCCAGCCGCCATCAGCTGCCGATTATGGTACTTAGGCCCCAACTCCATACCAGAAAACAGAGTTCATTATCAACGACATCCACTCGTCATGTGAACACAAAGGGTCCTTGCCACTGTAGCAGATGGACTCTTGTACCTAAGGGACATTTAGCTGCGTTGCAGTCTCAGCCAATCACGGGGGGAGAAATCTGCATAAAGGCGGGCAGAGCGCACCTGTCTCCCTCTTGCTTGGCTGAGGGTTGCGTCACGTCCTAGCGTCCGTCACTTCCTCTTCCATGTGGTAGGTAGGCTGTTGACAGGGGCTGTAGTTCCCTCACATTACCTGTCCAGTACAGATTGTTGTTTTTGTTTTATTAGAGGTCCACTTGGGTGTTTTGGCTGCATGCCGCCACTCTGGTTTCCATCCACTGCTCGCTGTTCGTCTCCAGTGCGTCGCTTCCACGTGTCCTCCACTCCACGCTGTGTTGTCCGGGACTGCCTGACCGGTATGTAGCGTTATGGCCTCGGCTTCCTCCTCCAGCCACTCGTAAGTTTCTCATCAGGGCCGGTTCTAGGCAGGGGCAAGAGGGGGCAGTGCCCCCTTAAATAAATGTCTTGCCCCCTCAAATCAAAATTTAGAAGTTGAGAAAGCAAATTTTCATATGCTCACATAATTTATACGCTGGCTGCTACGAGTTGACAAAATTATTTGTAGTAGCGGAAAAAACGCCGAAAAAGAGACACCGGTACAGTATTAGCTTTTCTCTATCACTCCACTGTACGTGATATTCACAGGCTGCGCAGCACCACCCCCTCCTCTCGCGCCCGTACCCCCTCACTGTTGCCGTATGCAGGCAAGACGTAGCCGACTGTGTACTGTCAGGTTTCAGCATGAGTATTGACGGAGCTGACGAAAGACAGACACGCTGCCTTGACTATTTGTGCCATTCTATGCACAGCCCATAAGAGAGTAACGACGAATGTTATGGTCAAGAAATAGCTGGGCAGACGTGGGCAGTACGGACTGTCAGTTCTTCAGAGGGAACTGGAGTAAGCAGCATCAAGTCTTTTACTTCTGCTAAGACCACTGTTCTGTGTTGTTGAACCATGGTCCGGCCAATCACAATTGACTTGTAAAAGCACCGAGTTTTTACAAACACTTAGACAGTATGCTTTCGGTGGCTATCCTCCCCCACTCTCACGAAAAAAAAGATACATCAGTCAAGAATTCCATGGCGGCAACTAGTAAAAATGCAGGACTGGATAAGTCCCGAGGCCAGGTTACTCAAATAGCGAGGACTGCTCGCATCCATATACCAACATGCTTGCCCTTCCTGATGGCAGAAAAGAAAAGAAAAGGTTAAAGCAATTAAAGTGCAATTGCAATTGTGAAATTAAGACGTCACGTCAGTATGGACTAGCAGGAACACAAATGCATCAAAGCTGCACCAACTTAAGGTAGGACAGCGGGTTTTCTTTAACATAGGCCCGCCGTGGCACTAGTTAACACGACAGTTCAATAAATATTATTTTGATCGAATCTGAACTCATTCTCACATAGGAGTACAGTCTGTTATGTGACTTCTACTAGCATCAAATTCGTAGCATCATGGGCTCACTGTCTGACAGCTAGCACCAGGCGCACTTTGACCTCGCACGCCAACCCATTTAGCTATCTAGAATATGGAAAAGGGGTTGTAGTCTTGATTGGTCTTAATTTACAACTTAATTCGTAGGTGTGCTTGAATTTACTTTGTTATTGGTCATGTGTATAGCTGAAATGTTAACAGTGTATTTCTGCTGGGTCGCATTTTACTGTGGTCACCAGAGTTTAGGTTTCAGTGTGCAGGCGTGCAAAACACGTCTTCTGGAAAAGCAACATGGACGCATCATTCATACGGATTCATGGTTGAAGCAGCACACTGGTTGTTTCAAGGCTTGTGCATGGGTTGTGCTATGATGTTGCTACTGGAAACATCAGTAGGCTACATATGTGTACATGAATGCAAATTTGCAATAAATCCTCTTCTTGCCGTTTTGGTATTGATTGTGCACTCCAGTGATTGCACTGATATTGCCACCATTAACACAGAGGTACACATTCCATGTTTTAGGATTAACCACATCAAATGAGGGCGTGATCAAAATTTCCCTGTTTTTTTGAATAATGGCACCTCTTTTGAGAGTCCGCCTTAATTCTGAAGTTAAGCGTTGGGGCGTGTTGGAAGACCACAGTGCAGAATACGCGTAAAAGCGCGTAATTGTGCGTAAAAAGAATTGGAGCAGATGGGAGAAAGGCCCCTTAGGAAAATCTGTGATAGCAACCTGAAATTTCATATTAATTGCATAATTAGCAAAGTGTTTGAATTGACTGGCCTAGGCATGTTCAGTTTGGAGAGATTCAATGAGAAAACGCCATTACTATAAGCACAAAAAGTGCTGGATATGGTCTGTACACATGATGCCCCCTTAACATTTCTGACTGCCCCCTCATATCTGCCTGCCTAGAACCGGGGCTGTTTCTCATCCTGTGTTTTTATTGTAGGGCTAAAGACGGCTATATAGCAGCACAGCACAGCAGCGCGTAGCGCAGCACTAAGTAATGACTCACTGCTGTTTTGCCTTCCGGGATTGTTTTGCCTCCCGAGGATTGTTTTGCCTCCCGGGGATTGTTTTGCCTCCCGAGGATTGTTTTGCCTCCCGAGGATTGCTTTGCCTCCCGAGAATTGTTTTAGCTTCAGCTTTGCTTCCACTACCTCGCTTTGCCTTGGCCCTGATCTGTTGCGGCTGCTAATGGTAGTGCGGCTCAGCCACGTTTTAAAGTCTGTGTGTGTGTTTGAGAGAGAACAGTGTGGAACTTAATTTTGTTCAGTTGTGTTTTGTTTGTTCCTGTTTGTTTTCTTTTGGTTTTGTTGTACTTATAAGTAGGATTATTTTGTTTGCAGTGTCCCTGGAATCCCTGTCTTTTTTTGGACCCGTTCGTCACAGTAGGTCTCAGCTCTGGTCGGTCCCTTTTTATCTCCAGAGTGAACGATTTTAGTGCCAGAGTTTTAAAAAGAAGTAATTTGTAATAAATATATTTTCTACTCTCGAATCACTGTCTCTGTCCTCCTTTGTGATCAGTCCATTTAATAAATCTCTGGTGAAATTCCCAGGTGGCGTTGTCAGGCAATTCAATTCATTACTAAAGCTGTAAAAGATCCCATGCTCGTGTAGCCACACCACTATTTTTCTTGGATTCTGACCCTCCTCCCAGCTTTGTTTAACCAGGTCCAGAACCCAGTGTGGTTTCCTGCAAACAGCAGTTCAAAGGAGAAAACCCTGTGGAGGCCTTGCGCACTATAAACAATAGAGGATCTAGCCACCAATCGCGGCGCCATCATTTCACAAACTAACGGATCATAGATTTCAAAGTCTTATTAAGGCACTCAATGAGGCCGTCAGTTTGAGGATGGTACATACTGGTCCGAAAAGACTTGAGCTTCAATATCTATACAGTTCCCTAAGTGAATGTGATATAAATGAAGTGCCCTGGTCAGTCAGGATCTCTTTTGGAATCCCAACTCAGGAGATGACCTGAAACAGTGCCTGTGCAACACTTTGCCGAGGCACTCCCTCTGGATATCGCATTGCATAATCCACAAGAACCAACACAAATGATATCCCTGTGCGCTCTAATGAAATGGCCCAAAGAGGTCCATCCCAATATGCTCAAACAGTGGTAATGGGCGTAAAGGTGCTTTTGGGATGACCAGTTGGTTAACCAACTGGCATTCAGGGCAAGATGCAGCGCACATCTGCCAGAAAGAATCGTGCCATTACATGGTTCAGTGTTTTGTCATCCGCCTTACATGTCCGCCATTGGGTTATGGTGAGCCGCCTGGAATCTATTTTCCGGTGGTACCAACAGCTGTTTATTATCTCCTCTATGTGCACTCCTGCCCTGCACACGAGGACCCTCTGTGGGTCGAGAGCGCGCCGCCTAGCACGCTGGAACCTGGGTGGAAAAGAAAGGGAGTAGTACAGGGATGAGGGAAGGTCGCGTGTAGCAGGGGAATGGGCTCTGACTTACGCTTCCTGTGGGGTGTTGGCATGGGATAGCCGACAGGCGATGGATGACCCTCTGGTGCCTAGTCGTGAGAGAGGGACAGTCGGTGATCTTCCACGAGAATGATGGCAGATATCCACGGGCTGCATTGCAGTGCACCCACTCTGAAGCCCTCCACGAATTGCTCCCATGCCGTGGTCTGTGAGTCCCTGATAAGTCAAATTTTCAGCTTTGCCCAACACCTGGTCATCTAATGGTTAGACTAGACGCACTGCAAATTTGGTGGAGGATCTGGGGTACTTCAGCAAGGCTGGAATCGGGCAGATTGTCTTTGTGAAGGATTCATGAATCAAGCCACATACAAGGTTATCCTGGATGACAACTTGCTTCCTTCTGTCTGACAATGTTTCCCAATCCAAGACTGTTTTTTTTTTTTGGAAATGCTCCATGCCACACAGCCAGGCCATCAACGTGTGGATAAAGGACCACTAGTTTAAGACCCTGTCAAGGCCATCTCCCGAGACCTGAACCCCACTGAAAACCTCTGAAATGTGATCAAGAGGAAGATGTGATCACAAGACCTCAAACAGCTGAGACGCTTGATTTTTTTTAGATAGATGGTACTTTTTTGATCCCGAAGGAAATTTAAGCATCCGTAGCAGCATGCAAACATACATTCAACATACATTAGAATTAAACCTTCTAACACAGAAAACCATACGTTAAAATTAACCTGAGACAGATCTAAGTTACAGAGAAATAAACTTGCTAGGATTTAATACGTACAGTGAAAATAAAAATGTGCAGAGGAGTTAAACTCTA
This sequence comes from Larimichthys crocea, assembly GCF_000972845.2. Lineage (NCBI taxonomy): Eukaryota > Metazoa > Chordata > Actinopteri > Sciaenidae > Larimichthys > Larimichthys crocea. The sequence continues at coordinate 1,304,678 of NC_040028.1, forward strand.
AAAGTTAAAAAATAAAACAGACTGGTGGACAGCCTGCCAGCGCTGATCGCTGTGATTAAACTCGGGTTGTGGGGCTGCGTTTGCTCAGTTGGTAGGCAGCTGCCCCCGGGTCGATCCGACCTGTGGCTTTCTCCCTGTCATTCTTCTCTCTCTCCCCCTTCCTGTCGCTTTTCAGCTGTCTGTCATCATCTTGAAGGAGTTCCGCGGTTGTTCATCTATCTTGTTTGACTCGTTAGTTCTGTGTTGTTCAATGTATGACGTGTTTTCTTTGCATTCGGTCTGAACACTGCGTTTTTGGTCTTTGACCGTTGTCATTGCTGCTCTGCCTGCAAGACATATACTTTTTTTTTTTCTTTTTTGGGGAATTTTGGAGATGTCGTTTCTCCTAACATGTTATTTTACTCACACCACCTATATAAATAGTAAGAAGAAAGAACTGATCTGTGATGGTTTGTCATAGATCTTGCCACCACGTGACCAAGAAGCCCATGTTTAACGGGTATTATGAAATGTTCAAAATGGAGAGGTGGTTTAGGTTCCAAAAAGACAGAGACACAAAGAGAAAACCAGGAAAAAAAAAACAAAAAAAAACAAAAACAGAGTGAGTAGGGTTTAACAGTATGAAAAACATTGGGGGGGGGGGGCATCAGTCTCCAAGTAAAGCGTGAGAAAACCTGCCTGTAGTGTGCTGTACGCAAAGGGAGGAGAGTGATAAATGAGGTGTGTAACAGAGTTCTGGCAGTAAGCTGTCAGAGCTCAGCAGCTTCTCGTCTCTATGATGGAGGCCATGGAAAGACTGAACTCTGCTATCCCAGCTGAACTCCTCCTGCAAGAACACTACACATCCTAAGACTGAAGCCCTGCTGATTTATGTTTTTCTCTCCTCTATTTCTCTGATCACTGTAGCTCTTAACCTGCTGCCCGGTATCATCCATCTCTC
>NC_040028.1:1305717-1335927 GCF_000972845.2 Larimichthys crocea
GGGAAACGGCGATTCGGTTCGCTCGTGTGTGTGTGTGTGTGTTTGTTGGTGTGTGTGTTTGTGTGTGAGAGAGAGAGAGAGAGATGAGAGATGAGAGAGAGGAGGAGGAGAGAGAGCGAGAAGACTGTGTGTGTGTGTGTGTGTTTGTGTGTTTGGTGTGTGTGTTTGTGTGTGAGAGAGAGAGAGAGAGAGATGAGACTGTGTGTTGTGTGTGTGTTTGTGTGTGTGTGTTTGTGTTGTGAGTGAGAAAGAGAGAGATGAGAGAGAGAGGAGAGAGAGAGAGAAGAGAGAGCGGACTGTGTGTGTGTGTGTGTGTTTGTGTGTGAGTGCGAGAGGAGAGAGAGAGAGAGGAGATTGAGAGAGAGAGAGATAATGTTAGCCAGTTAGATGTCTTTACAGCTAGCGCTAATGTGCTAACTGCCTCTGCTGTCTTTTGGCGCACTAACAATTATATTACCATCTTAACCTTAGCTGTATTCTTAGTTGACTAAAAAATTATGGGCTAGCACTGACGTGCTAGCAACTTAACATTAGCATGTAGCATACAGGTATTTAATCCGGTCGCGTCGTGTGTGTGTGTTTGTGTGTGTGTGGTGTTGTGTGTGTGTTGTGAGTGAGAGAGAGAGAGAGAGAGAGAGAGAGAGAAGAGAGAGAAGATCTGTGTGTTTGTGTGTGTGTGAGTGAGAAAAGAGAGAGATGAGAGCGCGAGAGAGCGAGAGAGAGAGAGAGAGAGTGACTGTAGTGTGTGTGTGTGTGTGTGTGTTTGTGTGGTGAGAGAGAGAGAGAGAGAGAGAGAGAGAGAGGGACGTGTGTGTTGTGTGTGTGTGTGTGTTTTTGAGTGAGTGAGGTGGTGAGTGAGTGAGTTGAGTGAGAGTCGAGAGAGAGAGGCGACAGGGACTAATGTTAGCAGTTAGATGTCTTTACAGCTGCGCTAATGTGCTAAGCTGGCTCTGCGTCTCTGGGGGGTCGGCCTTTTTACACAGACAAGTTAAATTGAAGCCAATAACGCTATCAAAACAATGGCCACGGGCCGCTGCAACTGTTGTCGTAGGAAATCCTGACAGAGAGAGAGGGAAAATGCTGAGACCAGCCCCTCGAAAGGAGGGGCATATGGCCAAAACCGTAGTCCATCATTGAACCGACATAACTGGGGCATCGCAGCCCGTTCCTGATCGTTTTGTACATAGTTATGTTGTGTGCGATAAATGAAGAACGTGCCTTCAGGAGCAAGAGAGAGAAACGGAACGTCTGCCCTTCCTAAGGAAAAATTTCCCCCGGTGTTTACATGGCGATAAATGACGCTGAGGAGGGAGGACTCGAATCAGTTGGCCTGTATGAGCCAAAACTATAAAAGAGACAGCTTCAACAGTGTTATATCACCCTGCGATCCACCTCGGAATTTTCCTACTTTGAGGGGATTCATGTCTGTAGGGGGGCAGTTTGAGGCCACGGGATAGCGAATAACGTTTTATTTTGTTCACTGATTGTTCTCTCCCTGCTCCTCACTCAAGCTGATGATTTGTCATCCACTCTAGCTCAAACAAATTCCGCCACATCACACCCATTATAACAAACCAGAAATTTTGACTAAAAACCTGCTCAACTTTTGGCCTTGATAGTTTTAACAATCGGTAAAGCTGTCGATGAGTTGTCGGTGCAATCCCTGCAAGATAAGGAAGCATACTCTCCGTTTTAAGTTCAAATGCAGTCTTCCGGGTTAAAGAGGATCCAGCGCAGTTTTCATTGTTGAAAATGTCGTTGAAATGTACTTTTTTTCAGGCTCCCCAGTATTCCTTATGGGGAATTTTTCACAGTTTTTTCCAGATAAATTCGCGAAAAAACCACTCGAATCTCTTAGAAAAGTCATAGCACTCGATTCGGGATCAAGACGCACGTTTTGATATTAATTGTTGGGGTCCCTCAACCGCTGCGGCCGCATTCAGGTTCGAAAAAGGGCGGAAAAGAATAATAAATAATGCCATGAAACACGCAGAAAACAATAGTTGCGAGTGCCTACGGCACTCCGTCACTAATCCCCGAGTTCTAGCTCTTGTGAGTAGTTGACGATGTCGTAGGCACTCGTCACTTATAATAATGCCATGAAACACGCAGAAGAAACAAGTTGAACGAGGCCTACGGACTCGTCAACTACCCCAGAGCTTGCTAGCTCTGTGGAGTAAGTTTACGAGTGTGTAGCACCTCTCATAATATAATGCCATGAAACCAGAAGAACAATAGTTGACGAGTGCCTACGGGCACTCGTTGCAACTACTCCCAGGCTGCTAGCTCCGGGAGTAGTGACGAGGTGTCGTAGGCCACTCGTCCCCTAATAATATGCCATAAACACCGCAGAACAATAGTTGAGACGTGCACGGCACTCGTCACTACTTCCCCGAAGCTTGCTAGCCTGTGAGTATTTGACGAGTGTCGTAGGCACTCGTCACTAATAAGCCCGAGAGATAATAAAGAGTGTGCTCCTTCAGGCACACTCAACTAGAAAAATTTCTGCTAACATGCTAAGTTAACATGGCTAATGCTACACTGCTAATGTTAACTGCTAGCCCATCAGCGTTAACATGCTAATGTTAACATGTTAATGTTATCATGGTAATGTTAATTGTTAGCGCATCACCGTTAAAATGCTAATGTTAACATGCTAATGTTAACATGGTTAATGCCAACATGTTATGTTTAACATGCTAAAGCAACATGCCATGCTAACAGCTAATGTTAACTGTTAGCACATCAGCGCTAACATGCTAATGCTAACATGCTAATGCTAACATGCTAATGTTAACTGCTAGCCCATCAGTGTTAACATGCTAATGTTAACATGCTAATGTTAACATGCTAATGCAAAGTGCGAATGTTAACATGCTAATGTTAACTGTTAGCCCATCAGCGTTAACATGCTAATGCTAACATGCTAATGTTAACATGCTAATGTGAACATGCCAATGCTAACTGTTAGCACATCAGCGCTAACATGCTAATGTTAACATGCTAATGCTAACATGCTAATGTTAACTATTAGCCCATCAGCGCTAACATGCTAATGCTAACATGTGAATGCTAACATGCTAATGTTAACATGCTAATGTTAACTGTTAGCCCATCAGCGCTAACATGCTAATGCTAAAATGCGAATGTTAACATGCTAATGCTAACATGCTAATGATAACTGCTAGTCCATCATTGTTAACATGCTAATGCATGTTAACATTAGCATGTTAGCGCTGATGGGATAACAGTTACCATTAGCATGTTAGCATTAGCATGTTAGCGCTGATGTGCTAACAGTTAGCATTGGCATGTTACCATTGTATTGTAGTGCTGATGGGCTAAACAGTTAACATTAGCATGTTAACATTGGCATGTTTGCATTAGCATGTTAGCGCTGATGCGCTAGCAATGTTATCATTACTATGTTGGTAGCATTAGAATGTTAGCCTTAGCGTGTTAGCATTGCATGTTAGCATTAGCATGTTGGCATTAGCCTGTTAACATTAGCATGTTAACGGTGATGCGCTAGCAGTTAGCATTAGCGTGTTAGCATTAGCATGTTACCATTAGCATGTTAACATTAGCATGTTAACGGTGATGCACTAGCAGTTAGCATTAGCATGTTAGCATTAGCATGTTAGCATTAGCATTTTATGATTAGCATGTTAGCATTAATATGTTAGCATTAGCATGTTAACATTAGCATGTGTTTAATTCCGAGTGGCTATGTTATTGCATTAACTGTTAGCATTAGCATGATAACGCTGATGCGCTAGCAGTTAGCATTAGCGTGTTAACATTAACATGTTAGTAATCAAGATGTATTTAATTCCTAGTGGCTAATGTTAATTAGACAAATTTTAGCATTGGTCGCTATGTTAGCAAATGTTTGCAAATAGCATGTCTTTACAGCTTGCGCTAACGCTCTGCTGTCTCTGTCTGCCATTTTACACAGACAGGTTCAAATTAAGTGCCAAGAACTACTAAAATGGCCGCCGCTCAGGTTCTGCTGGCCCCTCCCCCCTCTCCTCCTAGGAATTAAATACATGTGTGCTTGTTCTGTGTGTGTGTGTGTGTGTGTGTGTCTGCCTGTCTGTCTATGTGTTTGTGTTTGTGAGAGATGCATGCTTGATGTTGCCAAGCAACCAGGGTGAGCTGCAGGTCAGAGTAATTAGTCACAGGTGCTGCATGCAGCCTCTGTCCCCCTGAGATGCACAGTATATGTCTGAATGATCCCCCTCGAAGGTGGCCAAAAACACTATAAGTATGCCTCAAACCAAAATCTGAAATGACCAGAAGAATGCTCGTCTTGTTAAAATGTCTGTGCCAAGTTTCAGCGAAATTGTATAAACTTTGGCCGTAGGACTCAGAGAAAGCACAATTGCTCCCTGCGTCTTCTAGAAAATTCTCGGCTCAAAATAACATGGGAGTATATGGGCTGGTTGGGGGAGTAGTCGATCAATCAGCCTGTATGGAGCCAAAACTTATAGGAGACAGCTTCAACAGTGTTATCACTCGATCACCTCGAATTTTCCTACATTTTAAGGGGATAATCATGTCTGTAGCTGGGCATTTGAGGCCAGGGTAGTGAAATCCGTTTTATTTTTTCACTGATTGTTCTCTCCCCTCTCCCAATATAAGCGGCTTCATTGAATTTTAAACACCAAATTTCATATTGCTTGAAGAAACAACTTGTCCTTCACCACAATATGTGTAATATAGTTCTCCCTCTTCACTTGTATTTCTATAGCTTAAGAAAAGGAAAAAAATGTGCGAAAAGGAGTTTTGGATGCATTGTGGATGCATTGTCTGTGGGGAGGTCATGGAGACTACGTCGAAGTTTTAGACAGTCTGCGGGGACGTCACAGAGACTATGTCCAGGATTTAGACAGTCTGTGGCGATGTCAAGGAGACTACGTCCAAGTTTTAGACAGTCTGCGGAGACGTCACAGAGACTACAACCAGGTTTTAGACAGTCTGTGGTCACAGAGACTACGTCCAGATTTCAGACAGTCTGCAGTCACAGAGACTACGTCCAGGTTTTAGACAGTTTGTGGGGACGGCATGGAGACTACGTCAAAATTTTAGACAGTCTGTGGGGTCCTAACGGAGACTATGTTGAAGTTTTAGACAGTCTGTGGAGACCTCATAGACAGCATCAGCATGCATTATTACTGACACTGCTCAGAAAATTCAGTATTAATACAACAAGCTGTGTCATCATTGCCTTTTTATTGGGCTCTATTTTGAAGGGACTCTTATTTTGAAAAAACTTTCCTGTTGTGTGGTGTGTGTGTGTGTGTGGTGCTTGTTCTGTGTGTGTGTGTGTGTGTGTGTGTGTGTGTGCGTCTGCCTGTCTGTCTGCCTGTTTGTGGTGCGTCTGTCTCTCTATCTATGTGTTTGTGGTTTGTGAGAGAAAGGATAAAATGGCCGACATTAAAAATGTAGTCTGATAGTCTATATCTACAGAGACTTCAAAAAAGTTAGTCAAAGGCTGCTTGGGTTGCCAAGCAACCAGGGTGAGCTGCAGGTCAGAGTAATTAGTCACAGGTGCTGCATGCACTGTCTGTCTCTGAGATGCACCGTATATGTCTGAATGATCCCCTCGAAGGTGGCCAAAAAAAAACTATAAGGTATGCTCAAACCAAAATCTGAAATGACCAGAAGAATGCTCGTCTTGTGTATAATGTCTGTGCCAAGTTTCAGGCGAAAATTTGTATAACTTTGGCCGTAGGACTCAGAGAAAGCACAATTGCTCCCTGCGTCTTCTAGAAAATTCTATGCTCCAAAAACCATGGGAGTCTATGAGGCTGTGGAGGGGGGTACTCGATCAATTAGCCTGTTGAGCCAAAACTATAAAAGAGACAGCTTCAACAGTGTTTCACTGCGATCACCTCGAATTTTCCTACATTTGAGGGGATAATCATGTCTATAGCTGGGCATTTGAAAATCCGTTTTATTTTTTCACTGATCGTTCTCTCCCCTCTCCACTCTAGCGATGACATCACTCACTCTAGCTCTGGAAATTTCTCGCAATACACACCCATTCATTTTTTGGCTTCGTTTTTCTGGATTTTTGGCAAAACCGTTTGCCGAAAGTCTTAGAAAAGTCATAGCACACATGTCCCGGCCGAGCCGGTCGTTTCGATACCCGTTTTGTGTATGTGCGACAAAAACTCTGGGAGGAGTAGCGAGCCAAAAAAAGGGTGTAAGAATAATAATAAGCGCGGTGGGTAACATATAGTGTGCGCCTTGCACGCACACACAATAATAATAAGCGCGGCGGATAACATATAGTGTGCGCCTTGCACGCACAGTCAATAATAAGAAGAACTAGAAAATTTCTAAAGAAATTTTGAGTGTGCGTGACTCTGGCCCCGTCGTCCCCATACATTATTACTGACACTGCTCAGCAAATTCAGTACTAGAAAAGAAATTTCAAGAGTGACGAGTGGGCTGTTGCTGGGGGTCTGTATTCAAAAAGCACACCTCAAATAGTAATTTTTAACATGTTTATTTAGACACAGGAGCAGCTAGCGTTTACATGCTAGCAGTTAACATTAGCATGTTAGCATTAACATGTTAACATTACCATGTTAACAATAATGCGCTAGCATGTTACCATTAGCATGTTAGCATTACCATGTTAGCATTAGCATGTTAACACTGATGCGCTAGCATGTTAGCATTAGCATGTTAGCATGAACATGTTAACTTTAGCATGTTACCATTAGCATGTTAGCATCAGCATGTGAATGGTGATGCGCTAGCAGTTAGCATTAGCATGTTAACATGAGCATGTTAACATTAGCATGTTAGCACTGATGCGCTAGCAGTTAACATTAGCATGTTAGCATTAACATGTTAGTAATTAACATGTGTTTAATTCCTAGTGGCTAATGTTAATTAGCACTAATTTTAGCATTGGGCACTAATGTTTGCAAATAGCATGTCTTTACAGCTTGCGCTAACGCTCTGTTGTCTCTGTCTGCCATTTTACACAGACAGGTTCAAATTAAGTGCCAAGAACTACTAAAATGGCCGCCGCTCAGGTTCTGCTGGCCCCTCCCCCCTCTCCTCCTTCACGCAGGCTGAGGTTGCCAAGCAACCAGGACCAGCTGTAATCAGGGGAGCAGTTTGCACCTGTTAGAATGTCACTCAGAGACTGAGAGAAAATGCTGAGAACTCTTCTCGAACAGGAAGGACTTCTGACCAAACCGTATTTCCAATCATTGAACCGGCTTAACCTGAGGCAGGATAACCCCTTTCGGATCGTCTACATGTTCGTTTTGTGTCGATAAATGAAGAAATGTGCCCTCAGGAGCAAGAGAGAGAAACGTTACTTCTGCCTTCCTCCAGAAAATTTCCCTCCTTTTTTAACATGGGAGTATATGAGGCTGAGGATGGGAGTTTCTGCCGCAGCTTTACGTTTCCCGCCAAAACTATATGTCTGACAGCTTTGGCAGGCGAATGTGAGTGAGACGTTACTATGTATAAATCGTGTCTGTAGTGGCTCATTTGAGGCCACGGTAGTTGAATCCGTTTTATTTTTTCACTGATCGTTCTCTCCCCTCTTCATTCTAGCAATGACATCACTCACTCTAGCAATGGAAAGTTCTCGCAATACACACCCATTCATTCTCTGGCTTCGTTTTTGGCGATTTTTGGCAAAACCGTTTGTCATAGCACACATGTCCCGGCCGAGCCGCACGTTTTGATACCCGTTTTGTGTATGTGCGATAAAACGATCAACGATCAACATGTATTTAATTCCTAGTGGCTACTGTTAATTAGCACTAATTTTAGCATTGGTCGCTAATGTTTGCAAATAGCATGTCTATACAGCTCGCGCTAATGCTCTGCTGTCTCTGTCTGTCATTTTACACAGACAGGTTCAAATTAAGTGCCAAGAACTACTAAAATGGCCACTCGGCTTCTGTCTGCTGGCCCCTTCCCCCTCTCCTCCTTCACGCAGGCTGAGGTTGCTAAGCAACCAGGACCAACTGTAATCAGGGGAGTAGTTACTTCAATAATAAGAATAAGCGCGGTGGATAACATATAGTGTGCGCTTCCAGGCACACTCAATAATAAGCGCGGTGGATAACATATAGTGTGCGCCTTGCACGCACACTCAATAAGCGTGGTGGATAACATATAGTGTGCGCCTTGCACGCACACTCAATAAGCGCGGTGGATAACATATAGTGTGCGCTTTCAGGCACACTCAATTATTTACTTGTTATATACTGTATGGAAACTTGTGAAAAGGTGTTTTATTGTGGTTTGTGTCGTTTGTATGTGTTACGACCATATATAAGGGTATGAAAAGACGTAACATAAAACCAGATTTTAAGGTTATTAAACAAAAGGCATTTTATTAAATGAAAGTTCAAATCGTTTTTAACAAAAGGAGGTGAGGCAAAAGGGAAATAAGGGCGAGTGAGTGCTGTTAAACGAACAAACAAATATAACAAAAAGAGAACTCTAACAGAGCCTATAATATCTAAGTAGCAAACCAAAACGTGAAAGAAAAACCTCACTATCTAAATCTAACTCTAAATAACAAAACACACATCCAAAACAGCACCCCTGGACTAATGGGTCTAACAGAAAATCTCCTCATGAGTAATCAGTAACTATAAACTAACTAAACCCTGCCCAGTCCCAGTAAATCAACACAAAACAAACCTCCTCAAATAACACGAGTTAACCTATGTTAACATTCACAAATTCAACTAACGAGGCGAGCTTACTAATACCACACAAACAAGTCAAGCCGCCCCGATGCCAAGGCGACTCTGGTTTAAATGCCCATGATGCTGCGTTGCTGGGCTCTCTCATTGGCGGCGCGGAAAGGATGCCGCTCCAATCCTGGCCCTGCACACCCACGGACGTGTTGTCCCCGCCTCCTCCAGTTGGGGGCCAACCAGGGACCGGCAACCGCACACCTGCATTTACCTAGGGGAAACACTATACACACATATGCGCCGGGGCGAAACGGCGGCAGCCATAACAGTATGTCACGTTTAAGGAATGTCACTGCGAGGTGTGTGTGGAAGATAGGCTGCTAGCAGGCTGAGCTCAAACTTAGCACCCTTGAAAGCAGAAGGAGGTAGGAGAAGACTGATAGTATATTCAATGTAAAACGAGTGGTTCATTTTATTTGAAACAGAAGGAAACCGTCATTTTATTTAAATAAGAACTACAACTCATAAAAGGCTTAAAAGGTTAATTCCATATAAAATTCATTATTTGTTTACTAAAATTGTGTTAAGGTTAAAACATAAATATGATTTCTATGTATTATTCGTGGAAATAAGATGGTACTGTAGGCTTTTGTATTTTCTGTCCATATAGTTTTCACGGTGCCAGAAAGATTAAAGAGGAGAGAATTAAAGTTGCACCAATCGAAGCTCTCTGCATCTTGTGTGGTTATTCCAAGTGTTACAGGGCCCTCACACGTGCGCATGTCGGGGTAGGCACTGGACGTCGTCCCACACGCATCGCACACCCGTCAAGTGTAGAGCATGCCGCGAAAATCACATGTACATCATGACATCACAACAAGAGGCTACAGCAAACCAGCTTTTGGCCACCAGAGGGAGACAAACACACAGCCACAAGTATGGAAAGCTGTCATTGCAGTCACACAGGGTCCTCGAACTTCCTACATGAGCCAATTTGATGACACTGCAGCAATCTAGATAGGCGTGACACCTTGACATGTGAAGCGTGACATTTCTAACCACCAGCAGGTGGCACTATAGGTGAGTTTCACTATGGGCACATCCACTTTATGACGTTTGGTCAGGATAGGACAATGTATCCACAAGTTATAAGCGACTTTGGTTTTTGTGGCAAGCAGTGGCGAGTCGTCCAAGTTTGAGGCATCGCCGCGGCCACGCTGTTCAGACTTGGAAAAGTTGTCTATAACTTTTAATCCCCCATTGCTCAAGAGTAACCTGGCCAAGTTTGAAGCTATTAGCATTTAATCTGTAGGATGAGTTCGATCATATGCGAGGTGTGGAAATGGGCAAAAATGGCGCCGAAACGCAACTTCCACCCAAAATGACTGACTTCCTGTGCATCTGGCACCATGGTGTCAATAAGCATTTTTGTGCGACTGGGTATGACACACGCGTGTAACGAATTTTATCATCCTACGCCAAAGTCACCTCATTTATTTGGCGTTTTTGAAAATTTGACTTTTCACGAACATTACAGGCACGTAATTCGTCCCAGAAGAGGGAAAAGAGGAAAAATAAAATAATAATAGAGCGGAAAAATTCCTTCAGTTCCAATAGGTCCTCGCACCGCTGTCGGTGCTCGGGCCCTAATAATCTAACATTGAATATCAGGTCAGGTCAGACTAATTAGGGTCTAGCTGAGCGTACAAAATGGTGGAAAGACATTTTTCACAGCCAGAAATTGCCTTATTTGTCCTAATGCATGGAATTGGTATTTGGTTGGTTGGTTGGTTGGCTTGGTCTTGACTTGAGTGTGAAGCTGGAATAAAGTAAAAATTAAAAATGTTCTCATATTCCATCTAAACAGTAGTAGTAGCATTAGTAGTAGTGTAAAAAACATTTGAGAAGAGAAATAGTCAATACGCAAACAGTTTTTTTTAATTAGCACTGCCTAGTTTGACAGTTGGACCTGAATTTTATGAGCGGTGTGTTGTGTTTGTGTTTGCAGCCAATGGAGCTTTGCCCTGCTGGCCATTAAACAAGTATGCAGGTTTAAGACATTTCTGTGGTGGCTTAATTAAGGGCCAGTTAAGCAATAGTAATTTAAGTTAAAAACAGTTATTGATGATAACTTCATTATAATTCATATAAGGCTTAGACTATGTTAGTACACGATTAGGGTTAAAGGTTAAAAACGCTTCTATGCTCTAAATTCTATGATGCAATGTCACTATATAGTGGTAACTATGGTAACTGACTGTGTATACTTTACGTTTCGAGTCAGAACATAGTGGAAGCAACACAGTCTTTTGACCGTGCGTCAGACCTTGTAATTTACTGTTTTTAAGTAAACATTTTAAAAGATAAAGGAAGTTGTCATGTCTCATCGCTCGCGTGGAAGGAGTGTTTTTCAACTGACTCCAGAAGTGGTGCAGTAAAGAAAGAAGAGCTAACGGAGTGCCACTACAGCTTTACTTAACAGATCTGGAAGCTCTGTCCACTACTCATATAATATTGATATATAAGCAACCAATTTTATCATAGTATGGTATTAGATGCTTTGTTGACATACTTGTGTGTAAATACAGAAATTATTTGCATGTTTAAAGATCCCTTGATTTTATTGTCTCCTTCTTCTGAAACCTCAGGCCTTGTGTGCACACAAATTCAAACACAGTAATTTCTTCAAAAATCATACACTTGACCAACACGCCTCAATGAACAGATTCATTTAATAAATAATATCATCATGAAAACTAAAAGCAGACCAAAAATGAATTTGCGTACATCTGAACAACATCTTTTTTATCATTACAGGATCAATTGAACCAATGAAGTAGGCAGCAGCACGTTATACAAAGCCTGATGATGCAATGTAATTAGCAGAGCAGGTGGTCAATTGATTCAGTCCATACTACAAGGTGACTGATGTGAAGATAATAGGCTTGGAGGAATGGGTGGAGTGATAGATCATGACTGTGGTGTCCTAGTCCATGAAACCCCCATACCTTTTCTGTAACTCGCTGTTGTTTTCCCAAGCCCGTTTCATTACCCCCCCACTCTTGCTACTGTCCACCAGCCACTCAGGCCTTCCCACACGCCTCATAAACCCTCCGTAACGCTTCTTGAGCCCACGGCCTAACACTGCTTCCAGCAGGTCACCCTGCGCCACCCCTTCTTCAGCCCGACGCATGAAGCCTCCATATCTCTTCACTGCCTCACCTCCCTGACCATCCCCCCCATCACTGTGCTCAACCATAGCATTGAGGATCTTTAGGATCTCCAGGCGAATGTTTTCTTCCTCATCCTGGTTTCCAGGATCCTTGAGTGCCCCTTCTGGAGAGGAAGAGCGGCGAGACATGAAACCACCGTAGCGCTTCATAAAGCCGCCATACTTCTTGGCCAGCTGGTGCTCTGGTGATGTCACGTCCTTATCATCATCTGACATGGTGCCTGCTGCTTCCTGTTCCTGCTGTTGACGGGGGTCAGCATTCAGAGGAATGTGGTTTTCCTCCTCCAATAGGAAGTCACGGCATAGACGGAGCTTCTGGCTGTCCAACCCACCATCGCACTCACGTGAGCATGTCTGGAAAAATCAATGTTATTATGACTTTTCATAGAAAATCAATCTTATAAATACAATTGTATCAAAATACAACATGCCTTCATGCTTCCATTGAAATTTCAGGACCTGAATCACTACAGTTTTGTGCATTTTTGATTATTTTTCTGACATTTTAGTCGCCATGCTGTAGTGTTTCATACAATGGATGGTGCTCTACCTGCCTACAAGATATTTATACTAGATGCTGCAGGAAACTGCTAGGACCATTGATTTGTTGTTGTTGTTGTTGTTGTTGTTATTAGTAGTAGTAGTAGTAGTAGTAGTAGTAGTAGTAGTAGTAGTAGGTAAGAAAGAGCTCATATTTTTCAGTATAATTGTTCTTTTGTGATTATATTTGATTATATTAATTCAAATGATTATTCGATATATTAAATAACTAAAAACATGACAACTAAATAGATTCAAGCCCATATCAGGTAATTCATGTTGTACTTTGAAGTGAGAATACATTTCCCATCAACCCACCAATTGTAGCAAAATAAAATATATTTAAAAAAAACATAAATAAAAATAATAATAATAATCATGTATTTTATGTGGCTCATTCCATTCATCACTGGTGTTTCATTTTCCCACCCGAGGCACATTAAACCATGACAATTTAAATTGTTGAGTGAAATGGAGACAGACAGAAACTCATAGAGAAATCTATCTTGTGTATATTGCACTTACAGCTGCACACATAAATATCAACAAAGACTGCACAAAACAAAGAAGCAGTCAACAGCTGGTTTGGGAGAATACACCAGCTCATGTTATCTACGATATTGCTCACCAACCATCTAACAGATTAGAAAAAACACAATTTCTCTCTTAAAACTATCTGTCCCAACATGTTCCTTACACATTGGCACAGTACCATATTGGAAGACTCTTCAATTAATGGCACTGGAGAGGAATTCATGCTGAGCTTTCACTGCCACTGGCATATGAAGACAGAATTAATGAACAGGAAAATTGAATTGAGGATATATTGGTACCTGAGGGGCCTGGAGGGTGGAGGGCAACATCACCCTCTGGTGGCTATAATGAGAAGTATTAAACAAGTAACAAATATGTAATGTGAAAAGGAAGAGGAAAGCCCAAGTATAGACAGGTTTTAGATTTCAAGCATTAATTAAGTATTCATTTAAATTGTTATTACTTATTACTCTTCATGTCAGAGAATTTCAAGGAATATTTAAAACTTCAAATTGAAAGAATATGGAATAATGACTTTTCTTTAGTCCTTTAGACATATTAGAGTTGGTCTGACTAAGAGATAAAATAAAATATTCATCAAGGTTAAAAGTTGTGAATATTTTTAGTCAATATGTTGTGTTTCATATAATTTTGTGATCTATTTGCTCATCAAATTAACTTTAAACCAGTTAAGTAAATATGTTTATCACAGACGTACAAAGAAACCCAGTCAGACACCATATGGGAAAACATTAGTAGATTACCTCATGTCAAACCTCCAAAATTGAATATGAATGTACATAATTTTGACACTGACATATATTTTTTGGTTGGCATCATTATCGTGATAATTCTAAGCTAAAACTGAAGGTGCGGGAATTGTAATAAAAAAAGTGGGAGATGGAAAGTGAGGAGAATGAGGAGAGAAAAGGAAAGGAAAATAAAAAAAATCCCTCAAGAAAAAACAAACAAACAAACAATAATGGGCTTAAAGCCTACAAAACAATACTACCATAATTATTGTCATCGCCAGGCTGAAGGAGCAATTAAAATAGGAAACTAAGAGAAATAAAGGAAAGGAAGGGCGAACTAAAAGCAAAGAAGAAGAAGATGAAAGATAAAGTATGGAGTAAAGGAAAATAAAAATTATGAGATGAAAAGAAAAAGAGACCCCTACCAATAAAAGAAGAGGAGTGAAATACTGTATACAGTATTTGTTGAGACTTAATCGCTTTGAAATCTATGGGACAGAATTATCATAATTAAAGTCATCTAATAAGACATAAAGCTGAACATGGGAAAGGATAAGTAAGAGAGGAAATTGGGAATGGAAAAGGAGAGGAGAATTGGGAAGTACAGAGAGATTGGAATAAAAAAAGAAAACTAAGAATAATGGATGAAGAGTTAAGACGAAATCTGAAAAGGGTGTATGAAAGAAAAGGTAATACACCAAGAAAATGAACCCCTGGTTTCTTTTTCTGCATTTTACCTAAAGAGCTGTGTGCCCAGTATTGCATTATAGATAATAACATTTTTACTGTTCCCACTCTAGTTTAGTCTAGAAAATAATGTATTTACAATAAATGTTACCATATTCAAGACACCAAGTAACCTTATGAAACTTTATGATGGATTATGAAGTATGTTAGAAATATAACTAGATGTTATAGTAATAATTAAATATAATAACATTACCAGGGAGAAGAAACCAGATTGCTGTTCCAGCAGACGGTACACACACAGTGCACACTCCTTCCCACAGTCTGTTCCAACAACCAATGACACACACATGCCCAGAACCAACATCCACAAGCAGATGCTGTGTGCGGGGGCAGCCATGGACTAAGGACAGAAAATGACAAGTACAGAACAAAATTCTAAAAAATTTAAACTTCATCACACTGTTTACATTATACTTAATGTTATACTTTAAACAGTGTAAAAAATGCAAACAACAAAATTAACCTTTTTAAAAAGAGAGAACCACTGGATGCGTAGCTTATGCAAACCATGCATGACTGTGTAGGCTAAACGTTTCCATTACATATTTTGCGTGACTTCGGTGAATGACTATGTTAATTATGAGTTGTAATGACAGCAGTAGTAAAAGGTATCTGCAGTGGCCTCGTCGTAAGGGAAATAGAAGTAGTTTTACCAATAATACAGACTGTTATTGTCTTACCTCTGTGTTATTTGAAATGATACTAAGCCGTTATATGCTCTCCTCGTCAACGCGTGACCTCGAGAGTAGCTTGAGGACCCACTAAATCTGCGCGTGGCTCTGCGTATAGCACGCGCTGGGCAGAGTGGTCACAGTTCACAAAACGCACTCACACACAGCGCTTTCTTTTTATCTCTACGCGTCTCTCTCCGTGGGTCCGGTCAGAGTGTTTGTGTAGTTCTGCGGCTCGTTGTTTTGCCGCTTGTTTAAATAGTTTGGCTGGTTTACGTCACCGAGAATAATCGAGAGGGGTAAAGGGGTTAAGAAGCGTAATGCTGTGACGTGACAACCCCCCCTCCCAAACCTCATACATACACACACAAACACAAACACACACACACACGCACACACGCCTACCCATTTTCTGTCACACAGTGACTCGTCATCTGATTTATTGCTTAGACATACAGTCTTTGACGTAGATAATACATGGCAGCCCACCATGCTGGTTTTGTGCAGTAATAATAGTAGATATTTTTTATGTCACGTTTATGTTTATGCTTTTGTTTGTGTTTACCTTTCAAGCTCCTTGTTTTTGTCTATATCCACCTAGAGCAAAGTGTAAGCCAGAGTCAAATTCCCTGTTTGTGCAGTAATAATATTTTGTGTGTGTGTGTGTGTGTGTGTGTGTGTGTGTACACGTGTGTATTGTTTATTATTTTATACATTGTAGATTAACATTGAATATGTTTCAGAAGCGGAGCAGTTTGCCTGCCAGACTTACTTAGATTTGGTTTGGTTTGGTTTGGTTTTCTAAATGTACTTCAAAATATATGCTATGTCACTGAGTTTAGTCTCCCTTTTGTTTTGTTTTTTAGCAGCAGTTTGCATAGGGTGTTTTTTTTTTAAACACCCCATTTACACTACAGTAGCACAGGGACTTCAATAAAGTTAGTCAAAGGCAGGCTTGTGAGTTGCAGTGTGTCCCCCACCAAAACTAGAAGTCTGACAGCTTCAGCAGTGATATTGCTGCGTAGCCCACAAATTGTCCTATGTTTCTATGTATAAATTATCTCTGTAGTGACATGTTGCCACAAAAGCCATTTGCAAATGTATTTTTTTTACAAATGTTTCTCTCCCTCTCCAGCGTTGATGTCACACACTTTAGCTCTTGAACATTCTACCAATACACACCCATTGTAAATTTTGGCGTGGTTTTTGGCGTTTTTTAGAAAAACTGTTTGGCGAAACCATTCATAGTCATAGCACACCATTTGCTGGTGGAGTGGGTCGTTTTGATTCGTTTTTTGTGTATGTGCGACCAAAACTGCAGGAGGAGTAGCATGCTGAAATGCCTGGAATACGTAAGAATAATAATTATGAGGAATAGTAAATAGTGTGCCTTGTAGGCACACTCATTGAACTTCTCTGCAGCAGAGGTAATTCTTCCTTTCCTAACTAATTGACCTTCATGTCTTAAAATAATGACTACCACTTCGCTTTACTTAGTTGAGTGATTCTTGCCATAATATGAATTAGAACGGTAGACGAATTGGGCTATTCACTGTATACAACTGTATACCAACCCTACCTCTGCACAACACAACTGATAGTCACATTACGAAAGCAAGAAATTTTACAAATTAACTGTTGACAAAGCATACCTGGGAACTGTTAACCAATCCATGAAGCTGACTGATGAATTAATTCATCAATTGACAGAAGAGTGTGCAAAGCTGTCATCAAAGCAAAAGGTGACTATTTTGAAGAATCTAAAATATTACATTTCTGGTTTGTTTAACATTTTTAATGTTTTTAACTTTTGACTGGTACTGTATGTATGAAAAAGATATATAAAATGTGACCAGTGATGACATGTTTAACCACATGTCGTCATTTCACCACTGGGTGTCGAGGTGGTGTCCATAAATGGTAAATGGTAAATGGTAAATGGACTGTACTTATATAGCGCCTTTCTAGTCTTCCGACCACTCAAAGCGCTCTACACTACATATCTCATTCACCCCATTCACACACATTCATACACTGATGGCATTGGCTACCATGCAAGGTGCCAACTGCTCATCAGTTTAAGGATTTAAGCATTCATACACATTCATACACCAATGGCACAGCCTTCGGGAGCAACTTGGGGTTCAGTATCTTGCCCAAGGACACTTCGGCATGCAGACCGGGGAGCCGGGGGATCGAACCGCCGATCATCTGATTAGTGGACGACCCTGCCTGTGAGCCACAGCCGCCCACAGTCGCCTCCAAATCAAATCAAATCAAATCAATTTTATTTGTATAGCCCAAAGTCACAAAGTACATTTGCCTCAGAGGGCTTTACAATTTGTACAGGCAGTGACACCCTCTGTCCTTAGACCCTCGGTTCGAGAACAGGGAAAAATGTGGAAGAAACCTCAGGAAGAGCCACAGAGGAGGGATCCCTCTCCCAGGACGGACAGACGTGCAATGGATGTCACGTGTACAGGACAAATCAACACAAACATATTGTACAATGACTGATAAAATGACAATGAATTATAATGAATGATAAAAATGATTACAGTAATAGATATGGTAGTAATAATGACAGTAATAATATATGTAGTGGACGTCATGCAGGATCACAGCAGCAGCCACGATCCACGAGAACCTGCTGGACGACAGAGCACAGAAACTCCAGGGAAGTTTGGTTAGTAACATGCATTAATGAGACATGTCCACAGATGGAGAGATATGGAGAGATATAGAGATATATATAGAGAGACAGGGAGATATAGAGAAGTATAGAGAGATATATACAGTAGCGGTTTTAGGTACGGGCGGACAGGGCAGCCGCCCAGGGCGCCATTTCGTGGGGGGCGCCACGAGCGCTTGGGGAAAAAAAAAAACAAAAAAAAAAAACGTTTGTATCATATCGCTGCAATCGGCACATTGGCGCCCCCTAACTGCAGGCGCCCTGCCTTGCTTGCTGAGAAGGTGCCATCCACAGTTAATTAAGTTAGGGGAGCGGGCGGGCGGGTTGACAAGGCAGACGGAGGCGTCGGACAGACCGATAGGGACGCACGCATCCCAGGGCGCACGGCGCATCCAGGGGCGCACGAGACAATGTTCGCCTCGGGGGGGGGGGCAAAATGGGAGAGATGTGATCTCTGATCTGATGTTGCCTCCAGCAAACGATGTGGGCTTCATAGACAATTGGACACCTTTCTGGGGAAAACCTGGTATGATTAGGAGAGACGGCATCCATCCCACTTTGGATGGAGCAGCTCTCATATCTAGAAACATGGCCAAGTTTATTAGTTGACCAAAACCATGTCGACAACCCAGAGTTAAGACCAGGAAGCAGAGCTGCAGTCTTACACACTTCTCTACACCTCCATTAGAGCAGTTGCCCACCCAGTCCTTTAGTATAGAGACTGTGTCTGTCCCCCGTCCACCTACATTATTTAAAGATAAAACAAACAGAAGAGGAGTTCATCATAAAAACTTAATAAAAATTAAATCAACATCTCCAACAGTCCAAAATAAGAGAATAAAATGTGGACTCCTGGATCTCAGGTCTTTGCCATCTAAAGCCGTTTTAGTTAATGAATTAATATCTATCTATCTACTTATCTCTGCACTATCCTTAGACTTGTTCTGTCTGTGCACGAAAAGGTCTCCTAACTATAGTAACCACAATCTGCTAGTTTCACCGGTTTCTGTTAGCCACACTTACTAGCCTAGCGATAGCAATGGATTCTCTCTCCTCTCCTCCTCTCTCCTCTCCTACTCCTATTATAATAACAGAAGAGGAGTTCATCGTAATAACTTAATTAAAATTAAATCAACATCTCCAACAGTCCTCATCATCTAAAGCTGTCTTAGTCAATGAATTAATATCTGATTATGACATTGATTTGTTCTGTCTCACTGAAACCTGGCTGCAGGAGGATGAATATGTTAGCTTAAATAAATCCACTCCTCCGAATCATTGTAATACTCATATTCCTCAAAGTACTGGTCGAGGCGGTGTAGTTGGAGCCATATTTGACTCAAGTCTATTAATAAATCCTAAACCTTAACTAAATTATAATTCATTTGAAAGTCTTGTTCTTAGCCTCACTCACCCACTTGGAAAACATCGCAGCCAATTTTATTTGTTACAGTATATCGAGCTCCAGGTCCTTATTCTGAATTTTTATTTGAATTTGCAGAATTTGCATCAGGCTTGATCCTTTCAACAGATAAAGTAATTATTGTAGGTGATTTTAACATTCATGTGAACAACCACAATGATAGTCTTAGTACTGCATTTATCTCTCTATTATATTGAATAGGCTTCTGTCAGAGTGTAAATAAACCGGCTCATTGTCTGAATCACACTCGATCTTGTTCTTTTATATGGCATTGAAATTGATCATCTAATTGTCTTTCCACAGAATCCTCTTCTGTCTGACCAGTTTTTAATAACCTTTGAGTTCATACTACCGGACTATAAGCCTTTGTCCAGAAACTCCTACAGCAGATGTTTTTCTGATAGTGCTGTAGCCAAATTTAAGGAAGTGATTCCTTCAGCATTGAATTCAATGCCATGTCTCAATGTAACAGAGGACTTGTCTGCTTCCCTTAGCTCCTCACAAATAGATCATCTTATCGATAGTACTACAGGCTTATTAAGGACAACTCTAGACTCTATTGCACCTCTGAAAAAGAAGACAATTAAACAAAGGAGGTTAGCACCATGGTATACCCAGCAGACTCGTAAATTAAAGCAAGAGACATGTAAATCTGAACGCAAATGGCGTGCCACTAAACTGGAAGAATCTTATCTAGTCTGGCAAGGTAATCTCAAAACATACAGAAAGGCTCTCCGTAATGCCAGAGCAGCCTATTACTCTACATTAATAGAGGAGAATAAGAACATGCCAGGTTTCTCTTCAGCACTCTAGCCAGGCTAACAGAGAATCACAGCTCTACTGAGCCATCTATTTGTCGCACCGTGGTGAGGTCAAGCTGGGTTTTTGTTATGCTTGTCATTTCCTGTTTTATTTTGAAAGATAACTCTCCTCTCGTTTCAGGTCACTTGCCCTTCCTCATGTGTCACCAGTCTGATTGTCTTCCCCGCCCTGATTGTTTCCACCTGTTCCCCATTTCCCTCATGTGTGTATATATAGTCTGTGTTTCCCCTTGTCCCGTGCCGAAGTGTCTTCGTACTTTCTGTCGTCGCACCCAAGCCTTTCCATTGTCTCCAAGCCTGTTCCACGTTTTTGCTCTGTAAGTTTCACAGCCACAAGTTAAGTATAGATAGGATTTTGTAGCCTGTTTTCGTCCTGCGGGATTGTTTTCTGTTTGATTGCTTCTTTCCTTTTGATAAAGTTTTTCATCCTCCGGGATCCTTTTGGTTTCAAGCCAGTTTAGGAAGATTAGGTCATAGATATAGATAGTTCTGTTTCCTCCTCATTTTGAGTGAGTGTTTTTGTTTGATAAATTTTATTAGGTTATTCCTTCCCATTTTGGTGAAGCGCTTTTTCTTTCTAGTTTAGTGTTCGAGAGTAGCAGATTCTTAGTTAATTAGAGTTCTGGTCAGTGTAGCCATTTTTGTTGTAATTTTTGTAGACCGTGTTCCAGCAGCCCGGAAACAATAAAAGTTTCTTCCAACCTGCCAATTCCGCGTCTGAGTCTGCCGCTTTGTTCTGGGCCTGACAGTACACGTCGGCCAGAATGGACTCAGCGGAAAGAGAAGGTTTGGCTGCTGCCATTCAGGCTCAGGAGGCTCGGCTTTCTCGCCAGGAGGAGTTTCAGGCAGCCGTGGCAGGGCACCTGACACTCCTAACAAGCCAGATAACGGAGCTAACCACGCAGCTGCAACAAACTGCCATTCAGCCCCCAGCTCCCGTGAACACCGCTGTTGCAGCTCCTAGTCCCGAACCCAGCACACCATCGGTTGGACCTCGCCTGGCATCTCCGGAACCGTACTCCGGAGAACCTGGTCTCTGTCGACCTTTCCTCACGACTTGTGATATTCATTTTGAGCTCTTTTCCCAGGCCTTTCCCACGTATCGAGCGAAAGTGGCTTTTGTCATTTCACACCTCACCGGGAGGGTGAGGTCCTGGGCTACAGCTGAATGGGCCAGACAAGCCGCTCTTTGCTCGGTGTTTGAGGACTTCAGATCAGCACTGTTGCAGACTTTTGATCCCGTTTCCACTGACCGAGAGAAAGCTAGAGAGCTGAGCTACCTGGTCCAAGGCCAAGACACCGTGAGTAACTACGCCATTTGTTTTCGCACGTTGGCGGCAGGGAGTGGTTGGAACGATACTGCCTTATATGACATGTTTTTGAAGGGGCTGTCGGCACAGATCCAGAAACTTTTGATCCCCTTGGATTTACCCACCACCCTAGAGGCTCTCATAGCCCTCGCGATACGTACTGACTACAGGGTGCAGGAATTACGACAGCCCCAAGTGAGTAGTCCACGGTCTAACAGACCTGAGGGAGACCCGGGACTGGGACGACCGCGGACGGTCTCCGGTCCACCACCCACTCAGGTTCACCCCACAGAACCCATGCAGCTGGGGATAGCACGGTTGACTCCAGAGGAGCGACGACGACGACAACAGGAGGACAGATGTTTTTACTGCGGGGAGGAGAATCACCGAGTGGCATCCTGTCCCGCCAAAAGACCCAAGGTGAGTCTGCAACACTCTCACAAATCCTCACGTTGTCAGATCCAGGGCCAAGTGACCTATCAGACCTCTACCAAGACGGTAGGGGTCCTCATAGACTCCGGTGCAGATGAAAGCTTTATGGACTGGAAATTAGCCCATGAGCTCAAAGTACCTACCCATCGCATTCACCAGGCCATGAGGGCCAAGGCTCTTAACGGACAGGACCTATTTTCCATCACACACAGCACCGAACCCGTAAAATGGGAAATTCAGGGACATGAAGAGACTATGGTTTTTTTCCTGTGTGACTCTCTATCTCAACCTATTGTGCTAGGGTATCCCTGGCTCATGCAGCACAACCCAGTGGTGGATTGGAGAACTGGCAAAATTCAGGGGTGGAGGGAGAGCGGTACTAAACACAGGGCTGTGAATGAAAATCAGCAGAAACCCATCACCGTGATTAACCATGTATCTGTTCCCCCTACTACAGAATCCCAGACCCCGGACCTGAGCTCGGTACCCACAGATTACCATCACCTTGGAGAGGTTTTTAGCAAAGTTAAAGCCACCTCCCTACCACCCCACCGACCATATGACTGCCCCATTGATCTCATTCCCGGCGCCCCGATTCCAAAGGGGCGTTTATATTCCATCTCAGGGCCAGAGAAAGAGGCCATGAAAGAATATATTGGTTCCTCCCTGAAGGCAGGATTGATTAGACCCTCATCATCCGCAGCGGGAGCAGGCTTCTTTTTTGTCAGGAAAAAAGATGGGTCCTTACGACCATGTATAGATTATAGTCCTCTTAATGATATCACGGTCAAGAACAGATACCCCTTGCCACTTATGAACTCAGTATTCGACCAGTTACAACAGGCAAAAATCTTCACCAAGCTCGATCTCAGAAACGCATACCATTTAATAAGAATCAGACAGGGGGATGAGTGGAAAACCTGGTTCAACACGCCTACGGGCCATTACGAATATCTAGTCTTGCCTTTCGGACTAACTAACGCACCCGCTGTTTTCCAAAATATGATTAATGAGGTTCTCAGAGATTTTCTTGATCATTTTGTTTTCGTGTACTTAGACGACATATTAATTTATTCCTCGGACCTAGAGACCCACAAACGCCATGTTGACCTGGTACTCCGCCGTTTACTTGACAATCAGTTATACGTTAAAGCCGAAAAGAGCGAGTTCCATGCCACCACCATCTCCTTTCTGGGCTTCATTGTAGCCCCTGGAAGAGTTCAGATGGACCCGGCTAAGATTAAAGCGGTAGCCGATTGGCCAACCCCTGATAATCGCAAAAAGGTACAGCAATTCCTAGGATTTGCCAACTTTTACAGGCGGTTTATCAGAGGCTTCAGTTCCATCGCGGCCCCCCTTCATGCTCTGACCTCGACCAAGACCCAATTCCAGTGGACTCCGGAGGCCGAAGCAGCCTTCAACGATCTCAAGACCCGGTTCACCACCGCACCCATCCTCACGATGCCAGATCCTCGACGCCAGTTCGTGGTGGAGGTGGACGCCTCAAACGAAGGGGTCGGAGCAGTGCTGTCCCAGCGGGCGGAGCAGGATGGCAAAATGCACCCTTGTGCATTCTTGTCCAGGCGACTGACCAAGGCGGAAAGGAACTATGACGTTGGCAACCGAGAGCTCCTCGCAGTCAAGGTGGCGTTGGAAGAGTGGAGGCACTGGCTGGAGGGGTCAGAGGTGCCATTCATCGTCTGGACTGATCACAAGAACCTTGAGTATCTAAGAAAGGCAAAAAGGCTGAACTCACGCCAGGCCAGGTGGTCCCTATTCTTTAACCGTTTGTTTTCCCTCTCTTACAGGCCGGGGTCCCAGAACACCAAGCTCGATGCGTTGTCCCGAATATATGACCCCGAGCCTGTTGCCAAGGAACCGGAACCTATCCTTTCATGAAACTGTGTGGTTGGAGCGGTAACTTGGCAGATAGAAAATGAGGTGCGACAGGCTAACGGCGATAGCCCCCCACCTCGAGGTTGCCCAGAAAACCGACTAAATGTTCCAGTTGCTCAGCGACCTCAGGTGATCCAATGGGCTCATACGTCACATCTCATTGGACTTCGTTACGGGGCTCCCGGTGTCTCAAGGAAACACTACGATTCTCACCATAGTTGACAGATTTTCTAAAATGGCCAGATTCATAGCCTTGCCCAAGCTACCCACAGCCAAAGACACTGCTGAACTCTTGATTAACCACATTGTCAGAGTTCATGGAATTCCTAAGGATATTGTTTCAGACCGGGGGCTCCAGTTCATCTCAGGGTTCTGGAGGGAGTTCTGCCGCCACTTAGGAGCCACAACCAGCTTAACCTCCGGCTACCATCCAGAGGCTAACGGCCAGGCCGAGCGCCTTAACCAGCAGCTGGAAACCGGCCTCCGGTGTCTCGTGTCATTGAATCCCTCTACATGGAGCAAACACCTGGTCTGGGTAGAGTATGCGCATAATACACTGCCCACCTCAGCCACAGGATTCTCACCCTTCAAGTGTGTGTATGGCTATGACCCCCCCAGTTTTTCCAAACCAGGAACAAGAAGTCACAGTGCCCTCCGCTCATGCCCAGATTCGCCGGTGCCGACGCATATGGGCAGCCGCCCGACAAGTCCTGCTCCGCCAGGGGGACCGGGTGAAGCAAGCGGCGGACAAAAAGAGACGCCCGGCGCCCAATTACCAGCTAGGACAGAAGGTATGGCTATCTACCCAACACCTAAGACTTAAGGATCTGTCCCGGAAATTGGCACCACGGTTTGTGGGGCCTTTCCCGATCACAAAGACCGTCGGACCTGCAGCTGTTCGCCTTCGTCTTCCCCGGTCCCTCAGAGTCCATCCCACGTTTCATGTCAGCCAGGTCAAGCCTGTCCGCGAGAGCACAATGGTTCCGGCCCCCCCACCCCCACCACCTCCAGAGGTCGTTGATGGCGGTCCGGTGTACAAGGTCCGCAAACTACTGGCAACGCGCGCTCGAGGTCGGGGCAGACAATATCTGGTCGACTGGGAGGGTTATGGACCAGAGGAGCGCCAGTGGGTCCCCTCCCGATTCATCTTAGACCGGACTCTCATCGAGGACTTCCATAGAGATCACCCTGACCAGCCTGGGCCGTCAGGAGTCGGCCCTTGAGGGAGGGGCACTGTCACACCGTGGTGATGTCAAGCTGGGTTTTTGTTATGTCTTGTCATTTCCTGTTTTATTTTGAAAGTTAACTCTCCTCTCGTTTCAGGTCACTTGCCCTTCCTCATGTGTCACCAGTCTGATTGTCTTCCCCGCCCTGATTGTTTCGTCGATAGTGGTTGTGTTACAGTCATGCTTGTTCGGAGCCCGCGTGTTGATGGTTATAGCGGAGTGGTGTGGAACAGTCGATGGGTTGCTTGGAGTCGCACAGTCGGGTTTGTGGAGGCCAGTCTGGTTGTTTGTTGCAACCGCAGTCCGTGGTTGTTTTTGAAGCCCACAGTTAAGGTTTTTGGAGGTGGCTGTTGTCGTGGTTGTCCAGACCATAGTCGTGGTTGTTGGAGGCGGAGTCTTGCTTGTTGCAGCACACCGTCGGCTTGTTGAGCAGTAGTTCGTGTTTTTGCAGCGTCCAGTCGTGGTTGTTTCACAAAGCCTTAAGGTTGTTGGAGTGCAGTCGTGAGTTGTCGAAGCCATAGTACGTGTTCTTGGAGGGTTCAGAGTCGAGCTTGTTTGACAGCCACGTCGTCGCTTGTCTGCGAAGCGAGACGTGGTTGTTTGCAGTCACGTGTGGTGTGTTGGAGCCGGAAGTCGTGGTTGTTGGAGCCTGGCACAGTGTGGTTGTGGCGAGCGGCCAAGTAGTGGTTTCTGGAGCTGGAGTGTGGTGTTGCAGAGGCAGTCTTGCTGTTTGAGCAGCAGTCTCCTTGTTGCTGTTGGAGCAGCAGTGTGAGTGTTGGAGTGGCGGTCGTGGTGTGAAGCAGCCGTCGTGTTGTTGGAGAAGCAGCCGTGGTGTTGGAGGCGCAGTCTGGCTATTTTGCACCGCCAGTCGTGGTGTTGCAGCCACAGTTGAGGTTGTTGAGCATGGCAGTCGTGCTATGTCGAGCCATAGTCGTGGTTGTTGGACGCAGGAGTCGTGCTTGTTTGCATACGTTTGCTTGTTTGAGCGGTTCCTTAGTCGTGGGTTTGTTTTGTTGCGGTCACAGTGTGGTTGTTGGAGCAGTAGTCGTGGTGTTCGGCAGTCACAGTTGTGGTTTGTGGCGCCGCGCGTCGTGGCCGTTGTGGAGCGGTTCAGTCGTGGTTGTTAGAGTCAGAGTCGTGGTTGTTGGTAGCGGCTAGTAGTGGTTGTTGGAGCTGAGTTGTGCGTTGTTGGTAGCAGCCGTGTGGTTGTGGAGCAGCGTCGTTGTTGGTTGGAGCAAGCAGTCGTGGGTTGTTGGAGCGGAGTGCGTCAGTGGTTGGGCGTGGACTACAGTCATGGTGATTGGAGCAGATAGTCGTTTGGTTGTTGGAGCAAGTCATTGGTTGTTGGGAGCAGCAATGTCGCTGTGGTTTGTTGGGCAGGCTCGGTCGTGGAAGCGGCAGTCATGGTTGTTGGAGAGCCGCAATCGTGGCTTGTATGGAGGCGCAGTCGTGAGTTGTTGCAACCGCAGTAGGGTTCTGTGTACAAGCCACAGTGAGCGTTGTGTAGTGGACAGTCGTGTGTTTGTCGAAGCCATAGTATGGTTATTGGATGGCGGTGTGCTTGTTGCAGCCACAGTGTACTTGTTGCGAGCCCGAGTAGTTGGTTGTTGGAGGCGGCTAGTCGTGGTTGTTAGAGCAGGAGTGTAGTTGTGGAAGCGGCAGGTCGTGGTTGTTGGAGTGCGTAGTCGTGGTTGTTTGCCGCTGGCAGTTCGTGGCTTGTTGGAGAGCAGTCGTGGTTGTTGGTAGACTGACAGTCGTTGGTTGTTGTGAGCGGCTGGTGTGGAGTGGTTGTGAGCCGGGAGTCGTAGTGGTTGGTTTAGTGCGCATCTGTCATGGTTGTTGGCAGGCCCAGCAGTCGTTGGTTGTTGAGGCTCAAGTGTGTGGTTGTTGCCAACCGCAGTCGTGGTTGTTGCAAGCCAACAGTTGAGTGTTCGGGTGGTCCAGTCGTGGTTTTGTCGAAGCCATAGTCGTGGTTGTTGGAGGCTTGAGTCGGTCTTGTTGCAGCCACAGTCGTGCTTGTTGGAGCGGTTAGTGGTAGTTGTGGGCGTTGTTGCGGGTCGTCACAGTCTTGCTTGTTCGGATCGCGTCGTCGTGGTTGTTGCACGTACAGTTGTGGTTGTTGGAGCCGGAGTCGTGGTTGTTGAGCGGGCAGTGTTGGTTGTTCGGTCCGGAGTCGTAGTTGTTGGAGAGGGCAGTAGTGGTTGTTGGCAGGATGGAGTTGTTGTCTGTGGTTGTTGGCCAGCAGTCGTGGTTGTGGTGTTGAGCAGCAGTCGTGGTTGTGGCTGCGGCGGTGTGGATGTTGGCCGCGTGAGTCGTGTGGTGAGTGGCCGTCATGGTCTTGTGGAAGCGAGCAGTCTTGAGTTGTTGGAGCAGCAGTCGTGGTTGTTGGATCGAGTGCGGTCGTGAATGTGGAGCGGAGTCGCTAGTGTTGAGTGCAGTCCTGGTTGTTGGCCGCAGCAGTCGTGGTTGTTGAGCACGCAGTCGGTGTTGTTGGAGCGTGCGGTCGGGAGAGCGGCAGTCATGGCTTGTGTGGAGCCGCAGTCGCTGCCGTTCGTTGGCGGCCGCAGCGGTGGTTGTTGGAGCGTAGTCAGTGTTTGTTGCCAGCCACAGCTGAGGGTTGGTTAGTGCAGTCGTGGTTGTCGCAGCCATAGTCGTCGGTTATTGGATGGCAGAGTCGTGCTTGTGCGAGCCACAGTCGATTGTATGGAGCCGTAGTCGTGGGTTGTGCAGACAACGCAGTCATGGTGTTGCAAGCCAAAGCTGAGGTTGTTGCTGGCAGTAGTGGTTTGTCGAAGAGAATAGTCTTTGGTTGTCTGAGGAGGAGTTGTAGTCGTGCTTTTGCGCCACAGTCGTGCTTTTGGAGCGGTCGTAGTCGTGGTTGTTGCAGCCACAGTCGTGGTTGTTGGAGCTGAAGTTCGTGGTGTCGGAGTCGCCGTCGTGGTATGTTGTGAGCCGTAGTCGTTGGTTGTGTTGCATGCTGCACTCGTGTTGTTGGCGCTGCTAGTCACGCTTGTTGGAAGCCGCAGTCGTGGTTGTTGCAGCACAGTTGCTGTTGTTGGGGCAGTCGTGGTGTGAAGCCATGGTCGTGGTGTTGGAGGCGGAGTCGTGCTTGTTGAGGCCCACAGGTCGTGCTTGTTGGAGCGGTATGGGTGTGGTAGTCTTTGCCGTTGTTGCGGTCACCGTCGTGCTTGTTGCCGAGCGGTAGTCGTGTTGTTGCGCGTCACAGGTTGTGGTTGGTTGGAGCGGAGTCGGGTTGTTGAGAGGCAGTCGTGTTGTTAGGTCGAGTGTAGTTGTTTGGACGCGGCGGCAGTCGTGGTTGTTGCGAGCCTGGACGTCGTGGTTGTTGCCAGCTAGAAAAAACCAACGGCAGTCGTGCCTTTTGGAGCAGCCGCTCGTTGTGTTGGAGAAGCAGTCGTGGTGTTGGTAGCGGCGGTCGTGGATTTCGGTGGAGCCGGAGTCGTAGGGTTGCGTCACAGTAGTGCTTGTTGGAGCGGTAGTCGTGGTGTGCAGTCACAGTCGTGGTTGTTGGAAGCAGCCGTCGTGGATTGTTCGGAGCCTCGTTAACAGTAGTAGGCAACTCTTAAAAGTATCACGTTCAAGTCGAAAGAGCAAGGACGGCTGGCATGTTCAGACTTCAAGGAAGATTGCCAGCACCGGCTGCCAGCCAGAGTTGTCCGTGACTGGAAGTTACCCCTCCATTCTCCTGGGCGTGTCTATTCTTTACTGTAACTCAAACCCAGTTCATGTAATTACATGTATGACCGGAGATGGCGCATTCTCTCCAGAATTGTTACAGTTGTTCTAACCTGGAGATGACATAGTTCTTACAACACCTCGTAAGCATTCTCGTTGCAGTATGGGGTTTTGGTTCTCCCGCT
The DNA here is from genome assembly GCF_000972845.2 of Larimichthys crocea. Lineage (NCBI taxonomy): Eukaryota > Metazoa > Chordata > Actinopteri > Sciaenidae > Larimichthys > Larimichthys crocea. Next base: position 1,334,565 of record NC_040028.1, read on the forward strand.
GTCATAGGATCCAGAGCGGAAAAAATGCAGCTGGTTTGCTCTGCATACTATTACTTGTAGCCTAGATTTGAGCTTGTTCATGATATGTGATTAAATTTATGTTGTTGTATATCTAACATGTCAGATTTCACCGCAAATCAAACAGCATTTTTCCTAGGCTGTTATGTCCTTACTACGTGGGTGGTTGTGGACTTATCTGCCTTTAAAAGTTGCTGCGTTAAGATGAGACGTCTTAGTCGGGCGAGTGAAAACAAATCACCATTAATCTATCTCAAAAGCTGTTCCAGCCTCTTAGGTCGCTTTTTCGACTTTTTCCCGTTTGTTCGTTTTTGTTTTTTACTGTAGTGTAAACTCTTCTGGATCCTCGATCGTCTCTAGCAATGTTTTGTTTTAGAGAGTTTTTTGAGTTTTTCTCGTGTTTTTTAAAATGACGCTTCCCCCTGGCACAAGCTGCCCTTTGTTTACTCAGAGAAAACAGTGACCAGCTTAATGCCGGCTGGGGCATTGGCGCAAGTCAGGCTGTTTGATTGGCGGCGATGTTTTAATCTATGTCCTTCCCCGGAGTCTTTGCATAATTACAGGAGCGTCTCTTCTGCTTGTGCTTCGCGCCTCTCTTCTCGTTTATCTGCATGTAAACAACCAAACTGACCCTTAAAAACGTTACTAAAACGTTCGCCTGCAGCGACGAGCATTTTTCTCTAGAAAGTCTGTGTTCTTCAGCTGCAGCGGTGCCTATTTGTTCAGGCCAGAACACAGCGGCCCAGACTCTCGCGGAATAGGCAGGTTTCAATAGAGCAAGGTTTTATTAGTTGGCGCGCCAGCTTAAACCCAGTCCTAACACAAATTTACCAACAAAAAAATGGCTACTCTAAGCAGCACTCCTAACTCTAACCTAAAACCTCTGCTACACCTCTCTTGGATATAACGAACAACACTGGAAATAGAAAGAAAAACGCGCATTCACCAAAAATGGGAAGGAGATCTCATAAAGTTACCAACAAACAACACTCTCTCACAATGAGGTAGGGAAAACAGAACTCTTATATCTTATGGCCTCCACCTAAAATCGTCATGAAACAACAATCAAATCCGAGAGGATGACAAAAGCTTTATCAAAGCGAAAGCAAACCCACAAACAGGCAAACGATCCGAGGATGATGAACACAGGCTACAAAAAAACCTCTTTCTCATCTGAACTAAAGGGCTATAACCTTACAAACATTAGGCTACAAGAAGGCCGGACTTCGGCAGGCAATGGAAGTGCTTGGGTTCGAGAAACAACAGAACGGAGACACTTGGCACAGGACAGGGAACACGACGCAATATATCTAACATGAGGGAAATGGGGAACAGGTGGCGGACC
>NC_040028.1:1335937-1362179 GCF_000972845.2 Larimichthys crocea
TTTTTCAAATCCTGACGTAAACAACAAATACCTAGACGTAAACAACCTAACAGAACCCTTTTACCTGAAATAAAAAAAAAGAAAGGTAAGTCTAAAATGTGAACCTAAACGTCACATGTGAGATGCCAACACTGGCGTTTCAGGTTAAAGCTATCTATATAGACAGCTACATCACTTTACATACTTACTCACTTCTTAGCCTTCAAAATCTTACAATAGTTTTTCAAATCCTGACGTAAACAACAAATACCTAAACTTAAACAACCTAACAGAACCCTTTTACCTGAAATTAAAAAAAAGAAAGGTAAGTCTAAAATGTGAACCTAAACGTCACAAGTGAGATGCCAACACTGGCGTTTCAGGTTAAAGCTATCTGTATAGACAACTACATCACTTTACATACTTGCTCACTTCTTAGCCTTCAAAATCTTACAATAGTTTTGCAAATCCTGAGTTAATATTTAGACACGGCCCAGAGAGGCACACATAAAACACATGCATAAAATCTTTAAATAATAAATAGCACATATATATTTGCTCAAAGAAACTAACTGATGGTAGATTTTCATTGGCCTTTCAATAACATTAATTTTGTAAATAACATTACTTTAATCTTCTAAATCATAAATAATGTCATTTAAATGTAGATTTCCACACACGATAATAATAATAATGATAATAATAATAATAAAAAGAAACTTCAAGTCACATTGGATCAAACAAAAAAATGCTTGACAGCCTTGAATGCTTTTTTTCTTTTCTGACATTTCTAATATTAATTTCAGGTGAAATATTTAAAAATTTGAATTCAAATCTCATTTAAATTAATTATACTACATTCTATTTTTTCTCATAAAATTATTGAAAAAATGAACACAAATATTGTAGTAACAAGATAATTAATGATAAATCTTCATACCATTGTTCAGCTTCCCCATTGGCCACACAAAGAACCTCATATTGAAGAGCCACAGCAAAGAAGAGGCAAACCGATTTTTTCTGTGAGGGCGACCCACAGCCAGAATGATCACAGATACAACATTTTCAGCAGAAATCATCAGTGCACCTGCATGGCTCTTACATTTCTGGCCTACCACAGTGAGGGATCACAGTTCAACACTGCCAATCTTGACAGAATGCTTGAGATGGGAGACTCACTCTATGTTGGGATCAAAAGCCAGCTAGTGTCGGAGGGCCGATATGTTGATGACCACCTGACCGTGGAGGAGATGCCGCAGCAAGCTCTAACAGACAACAATGTCTACAATGTGCGCATGTCTCCCATAAGATGTGGATATATGAAGGCCCAAGGACAGCCTGGTGGCTGGTTGACTATGGAGGCACAACTTCAGTCTCTGTCAACAGATGTCAGCAATGGCATCTTAATTGTATCTCCTGAGTGCATTGCAGTGTTCCGTGACAGATCAGGACGATACGGAGTGTTTGATTCTCACTCAAGAAATGCAAGAGGTTTGCCCTACCCTGATGGAACTGCGATTGTGTTGATTTTCAGCCACCTGAGTGACCTCATCAGCCATCTGCACAGGCTGTTTGAAGACCGTGGCGTCAATGCCAGCTACGAGTTTGTGCCAGTTTCTTTTGACCCTGTCGACAAACCCTGTGAACGTCATGGAACAGAAACTGGTTTTGGAGAACAACTCCCAGAGAGTGATGTTGAGGCGCCAAAAATGCCTTCAGTCGTACTTGAACCAGAAACTAATGCAAAAACCCAAGAAACAAAGTCACAGACCACTTCAGTTGTCACTCAGCAACACAACAATGTTGAGGAAGCGGTAAAAAATGTTGCCAAACTGGGCAAGCAACTGCGACACAAATTTTTGCGCAGAGCAAGCAAAAGCAAAAAGACAGAGAACAAATCTGGACAGGAAGCCAAAAAGAAACTGTACAGTATCAGAAGATACAAGACAAATTTGGATTTTCAGAGTCGACAGAAAAAATTCATGGCCCAGAGATATAATAAACATCCCGAAGTCAGAGAGAAGAAGAAAGCATATGCCACTTCAAGGTATGCTTGTGACCAGGAGTACAGGCAAAAACAGAAAACTCATGTCACATCAAGATATGCCTGTGACCAGGAGTACAGACAAAAACAGAAAACTCATGTCACATCAAGGTATGCATGTGACCAGGAGTACAGACAAAAACAGAAAACTCATTATACATCAAGGTGTGCATGTGACCAGGAGTTCAGGCAAAAACGGAAAACTCATATCACATCAAGGTATACATGTGACCAGGAGTACAGGCAAAAAAAAAACCAAGGTATTCAAACCAGGTACCACACTGACCCAGTCTTTAGGCTGCAGCACATCAGGCGCTGTATCAAGCACAGAGGGGACAAGTTTAAAGCAAATGCTGCATTTCACATCCATTACAAAATGAATTGTGCCCTGAGAATCAAAAAGAAATACAGATGGAATGGAATGCGCCACCAAACTCCAACACCCGAAGATAAACCACAGCCTGTGATCAATCCTGTGATGGAGGCTGCAATATCTTCATTCCGGGAAAAGACTAAGCAAGGACCCACCTATGTCTGTACAGTGTGCCACCGGACTCTGTTTCCTAATCAAGTGATGCAATGCAACAGGACCAAATACGTCAGAAACAGTGATTTGGCCGCTGCTTGCTTAAGTGGTAAATATGTTCATGTCTGTGACATTGGGTGCTCTTCCACTTGCACCATGCCACAGAGAATAAGTGAAGGAGTGGATCTCACACAGCTGTGATTGACCACCTGAGACGAGGAGGAAACCTGCCAACTATTGCAGTGGCCAAAAATTGGAGCTGGCACACATTGGCTTTGTGAATGGTTGAACTGACTGTGTCTGGCGAGGACAGACTGATTGCCAAGATCTACCTTTTGCCAAAATTGTTGGCATATGCCAAAGTCAGCAAAGCGCATACACAGTCTGGTTGTATGTGTGCCCTCTGAGGTAGAGAGCTACAGTGAAAATGTCTCACCAACCAGCAGCGATGCCCCAACTGTTTGCAAGTTAAACTAAACGAGCATCAAGTACAAAGGGCATCATACTTCTACAAACTGGTCAAACTATGAACAAATTGTAGACCCGCACTAGCGACACTCAAGACGTATTCAGACAGACAAAGATTGTTATCTATGTTACCAAGGTGCCCTACCATTTAACAGGTCTCCTAAATGAGTGATCTGTCCATGTAATGAAGAGACAGGACCAACCGGACAATGGAGATGCAAGTGACAGCTTGACCAGTCTCACAACCTGCAGAATAAGATGAACTATAGACTGGTCTGGTGCTTGGACTTTGCATGCATGCAGGCCCGCCAATAGCACAAGAAGGTCGTCATCTTATGGCATGAATTTCAAGCGTTGCCACCCGCCCAGGAAATAAACTGTTGAATGCTTCTTTGCCATACCTAAACTAGAGCCATGGCCTCTCCCTCGTGCAGTTCCCAAACAGGCCAAAACACCATTAGATGAGGTACAGGGGAAAAAAAAAACTGTCACCCAGAAATGACTTTCATGCACGGACTGTTCTGGTTGACACAGATTTGCACGGGACCAGAGTAGCCTTTCTTGCCCAGTTTGCGAAACGAACACATAGCTAACAAGACCAGCATGTCCGATCCAAATGCGCAAAGCAAACCCGAAACAGCGATGGGCGGCAAAATCATCCGCAAGCTGATGTCAAGATTACAGAGCGTGGGGAAAAAACTCATAACAAACAAGGACGCACACAAACGTGTAACACGGCCATCATGCAACATCTCGCGAGGCAAACTCACCGGCATGACTGGAAAAACAAATCACCAAGAACCTTATGCCAATGGTCAGGCAGTTGGACGAAGCCTACATTCTTCCTCCATGTTCTGCGGCTGAATGAGGGCCTGAGGTCATAGGAGGCAGTGAAACGTCAAAGCGAAAACAAGTTGACTTTTCACAGCTCGACTGGATGCCAGTGTGGACCTACGTCGCCAGCAACCGGATGTACTTATGTGCGGTTTAAGTTGGATCGTTTGGAGTGCTCGATGAACGAGAAGCCTAAAACCCCAATAATGACAACGAAATGGACAAGCGTTACCAGACTCGCAGGTGAATCGGACAGCCAGTATAGCTGTACCAGCAATACGGCACCAAAGCTGGCTCGGACTTTGTGAGGAAAGCTGTATCAACAGCCTCATGAAACACGGCATCCCATATTTTACACTGTGCGTTGAATGGTGCTCACAAGTGTGGGCGGTCCACATCCGACAGTTTTCTTTACTTTGTCAGTGGTGCGCTGGCTGTGGAGAAAGTCACAATGGTCAATAAAGTGCATACATGAGGAGAGAACCAAGATTCTGCCGCAAACATCCCAAGGTTCTGGACCACGGAGATCATGTCCACGCACGCAGTGCTATGACTGCATTTACTGGCACTGCGGCCTTACAACTCTCTGCAAAGACCTCTGCATGATGTTAAATGTTGCCAAGAAGTTTTGAAACCACCATGATTGCACTTGGACCTAAATGCTACTGATAATTGAGAGCAATTACTGTCAATGCAGAAAATTCTGTAATAGAGTGAACTCTCATGGTTCAAAGGGAGATTATTTGGCCGTACGTCCACTGAGAATTTCAGCAGATTCCAAGGCAACAAGAAAAACCCTTCGGGGCATGTCCTGTTTGGCAGTGGAGACTTTTACTAATGCCACCACTGGCAAGCGAACCACTTTGGTTGCGTGAGAGACAGTGCGTCTCGACTTGTGGAAAGACAACTCCAAATGTCAATCTAGACAACAGATCATGCGGCAGGAAAGATGATCTGTTTGGTTGCAGCGCTTCTGACAGGTTGGCGGGTAAAGAGTTAAGACGACCCTCCAAGACGATGACGAGCTTACTCCACCCAGACTGTCACTCGACATCAAAGACTGTCCACATCGAGCCCCTGCAACATCTTGCAAGCAAACAAAGAGGTTGTTATGAGCAAACCGACCAACTGTTAATGCAAGCCTCCCATACCCGATTTTGTCCGACTTTAAGGCACAGACTACCTAAAGACCCCACCCAGGATGAAATGTCAACCGGAGTTGCTTCAAAGGGAAACCAGACAACCTATGACGCATAAATGCGTGACATGTGAGTACGGCATAAGAGATGATATCTCGGAATCTACGATTGGAGTACGGAACTTGTAATGGAACATTTGGAACCATGCCAACATCGTTTAAGGCCAGCAAGATGGACAACGACCAGTAATCATGATGGACTGGCATGACAATCCAACTGCTGGCAGAGGATTTCGTAAAAAGATGCCAAGGTGCATTCAGGATTAACCTGGTCTACATTTGAGAGAACTGGGAGAAACATGAAGGAAAAGTAGCCTGTTCCAAAGGCAGATTCCAATGAATTGCTTTTCCTGCACAGCTCACAAAGTACAAGGACTGACAATGGAGTCTGCATGTGGTGTCCTGGAAGCGTGTGTTTGAACCTGGAATGGCGTATGTTGCCCTCAGTAGGAAACCTCACTTCAAGGGCTGCACATCAGGATTTGATGAAAGAAATCTATGCTATCCTGAAATATCACCAGCTGGCACTGCAACAACATGAACATAGCATACATTCGAGAGAAACAAGACCCTCTGCAGCATGTGAACATGCAGATGGAAACGTCCAAAACCCTACACAATTTTATCACCACAAACCACAGGCACTTCCATCTCACATTGAAGGACCTAAGGGCCACGATTACAGTTTATGATGTGTTATGCGTGTTCACGGAAACACATTGTCGGCACCCCCTCCACCCGGATCGTTGTTGATACCCTCACCTAAGTTTGCGTTGGAAGAGATACAACATTTTACACGCAGCAGACCTAAGTGTCCTACACAACCGTTTCAGACATGGCAACAAAAAGTGGGCGGTATGTAGTTGCAGTACTTAAGCAGCCCACATCAAGCAGAGGCCGGAGGAAGTACTTTCAAATGTGACTGATCTCGGTTTTTAGTCGTCAAACTTGAGGCCCCCGTAGAGCAGTGATTGTAGCGGTTATCGACCCAAACTTTTCCTCAAAGGTGTCTGCCAAACAGTGGCGAGCCTCTTTGAACTCATTGGCACAGAGGAGCAACAGCCAATCATGTTGCGCGGAACCTTTTTTAATGGCCTTCTATGCAAGAAGAAGGCAATACGAAGATTTTTCCATCAAAAGGAACAACAACCATTACCAGTCTGCAACAACTGAAAAGCGGAACACTTATCGGAACCACATACCTGTTCACCACACCTTCATGCAGTCAATCTGTGTACTGCAAAACCTTACTCTACAGTTCAGTCACATCCCATCTTGATTTTAACCTAGTGATACCGTTGCCAAGGCAGTTAGATATCTCTTATCCGCATTAACCGGGGCTAAGGTGATATGTTCTGTCATTCATTATCTACTCTGGGTGCAATTGTTTTTTTTATCATGCTTGATCAAATGTAAGCTGTTTGATATCTCTTGAGTCCGCAAACGGTGTGCTAAGTTAGATATTGTTGCTGTCAGCCATATCTTCTCTGGGTGCAAATTTTTATCATGCGATCAATGTAGGCGTTCGATATCTCCTTGAGTAACCTCATACTAAAGTGGGCCTAAGTTGATTTGTTCTGTCAGTCATTATCCTCTGGTGCAATTTATCATTGCCTGATCAATGGTAAGACAGTCGATATCTCTTAGAGTCCCGCAACTGGGGCCCTAAGTTGATATTGTTCTGTCAAAGTCCATGTATCTCTATGGGCAAATTTTTTCAATGCTGATCAATGTATGAAGTTCGATCTCGATATTCTCTTATAGTCTGCATAAACGGGCCTAAGTTGATTTGGTTCTGGGCTCACCCAACTAATACTTTCTGGGTGCAATTCTTTTTTTATTAATCATGCGATCATGCAGAGACGTTCGATTCATTTAAGGTTCACGCATAAATACGGGGCCGAAGTTGATATTGTTTTCTTCAGTCAATTATCTCTCTGGGTGCAATTTATCATGCTGATCAATGTAAGGACAGTTCGATGTCTCTTAAGTCCGCACATAACGGCCTCTAAGTTGATATATTGTTCTGTCAGTCATATATCGCTCTCCTAGATTCTGCTTGGGTGGCAATTTTTAAATCATGCTGATCAATGTAAGAGAACAAGTTCAGATAAATCTCTGAGAGTCCGCATAAACGGGGGCCTAAGTTTGATATTGTTGCTGCGTCAGTCATTAGTATCTCTGGATGCAAGTTTTTTATTTATCAGCGGATACATGTAAGGCAGGTCGAGATCCCCTTAGAGTCCCATAAACGCGGGTCCTAAAGTTGATAAAGTGTGCTGTCCAGCCATAATCTTTCTGGGTGCCAATTTTGACTCATGCCGATCAGTACGACAGATAGTTTCGCTACTCTCATCGAGTCCCGCATACACGGGGACCTGCCGTTTGCTATTGTTAACTGAGTCACGTGCCATATCTCGCTTGGGTGGCCATTTTATCTCTGCGCTCCCCTGTAGCCCACACCGACCGGCATTCGATCTGCTTCGCGTCTCATCAACGGGCCTCAGTGTTGCTATTGTGTCTGGCAGTCATTATCTCTCTGGGTGCAATGGATAAAGCATCGGATTAAGTGTAAAGGCGTTGCGATAGCTCTTAGGAGTCCGCATAAAAGGGGCCTAAGTTGATATTGTTCTGTTTTCTGTCAGTCCTTATCTCTCCCCTGGGGACGGGGTGGGGGGTGCAAATTTAACAAATCAGGCGTGATCAATGTACGCACTCCTAAGTCCAATTCGTATATCCAGTTAGGTTCGGCATAAAACGGGGCCTACGTTGATAGTGTTTATCTGTCATCAGTAGCTCGCTGGTGCAATTTTTTTTTTGTTTTTTATCAGTGCGGGATCAAACCTTACACGCCTAGTTCGATATCTCTTAAGAGTAACAGTCATAACCGGGCCTAAGTTGATATTGTTTCGTCATCCAATAATCTCTCTGGTGGCACTTTTATCATGACTGTCAATAGTAAGGGCATTGAGAATAGTTTCGATATCTCATTAGAGACGTCCGCGATAAAAAGGGGCCGAGTGTTAGTGTTTTCTGGTCAGGTCAGTAGCCTCGCTGGTCAATGTGGTAATCATGCGAGCAATGTAGGACAAGTTTTGGAGATCTCCTTAGAGTCGCACATAAAAAAACAAAAACGAAGACGGGGGCCGACGTGGATATATATGGTTTTCTGTCATCATTATTCTCTCTGGGTGGCAAATTTTATTTTTAATCAAGGCTTGATCAATTAAAGCAGTTTCAATAGCTCTAGAGTCGGCATGAAAAACGGGCCCCTATGAATTAATTGGTCTGTTCCGAAATATATCTCCATGACATGTCTCGGTTTTATGTTGGTCTGTGGTTTCTGTTTGTGGTTTTGGGCACAAAAGATCGAACCAAACCATCCAAGAACACAGCATAAGGAGAAATACAACAACAAGAAAACTACATGTGCAGATCCCCCTTTTTTTTTTTTCTTAGCTGTATGTTTCCAAGTAGGTAGGTCATTGAATGAAAGACATATTGGTTTATGTTGGTACTCAGACCCCACGATGAAACGACTCGGCTTGTTTTTTTTTTCCCCCTGGTCCTATCGAGGGAAAACAACAAGACGGAATCAACACATTAAGCTCCTGTTTTTTTTTACATTTTACTCCATTTTTTAAGATTTCATGAGTTCGGGAACAGCCTGTTTCGTTGAAACCTAAACATTACAGTGTGGGTTGTGTAGGGTGGGCGGTACGATTATGGCGAGCATCTCATTATGATGTTCTCAGCGTATTTTTTTTTCTTTTTATTGTGTGGGTGTGTATAAATCTGGCACCTGATACACCATTGAAACAAGGAGAATGGGCAAGCGAACGCACAGACCAGTTTTGGATCAATCACACAAACCAAATCCAGTGAGGGCTACAGCAAAGATGGCAGGCACCCAAACTCCCGTTCAACCTGCGAAGAAACTCGCCTTTCAACTTTCAACACAGGCCTTGACGGAAAATGCCTAATTAAATTTAATGACGGCACTTTCATTGCCTTCTATCACATTTTTGTCAGTACTTTTTTAAAGATATAGAATCAACAACTTTGGCTTTTTGGACACTAGAAACCTAGTACAACTAGGAATAACGCACTGCTGGTGTTAAATTTGAGCAAAGTTCTCATAAAACTGTAGTTTATTTTTTAGTCATAAGAATGTCTCTATGTTTTGTTTGTTTGTATTTGTACATAGACCCATGTCGCGGTTGTTAATCTGATTTTTGTGCTGAAGGAGCAACAAGTTAAGAGACCAACAGCAGACAGGGAGAAACCGCATGAACAAAAAGATAAATTTAAGTACCTTTTTTATTTGAAATAAGTTTGTGTTCCAGTACTTTTGTGATGTACTAAAGAGATATTGTTTGTAAACGTGGTATTATACTATGGGTGGTAATGTTTTTTCCTGTCCTGAAGGGGAAACACAAGACGAAATCCAACACAAGTTAAGCAAAGTGCCTTTTTTCTTCCATTTTTTTTAGTTCCTGCTCCAACAACCACGACTGCTGCTCCAACAACCATGACTGCCACTCCAACCACTACGACTCCGGCTCCAACATTCACGACCGCCGCTCCAACAACCACGACTGCTGCTCCAACAACCACGACTGCTGCTCCAACAACCATGACTGCCACTCCAACCACTACGACTCCGGCTCCAACATCCACGACCGCCGCTCCAACAACCACGACTGCTGCTCCAACAACCACAACTCCAGCTCCAACAACCACGACTGCCGCTCCAACAACTACGACTCCGACTCTAACAACCACGACTGCCGCTCCAACAACCATGACTCCGGCTCCAACAACCACAACTGTGACTGCAACAACCACGACTACCGCTCCAACAAGCACGACTGTGACCGCAACAACCACAACTACCGCTCCAACAAGCACGACTGTGGCTGCAACAAGCACGACTCCGCCTCCAACAACCACGACTATGGCTTCGACAACCACGACTGCCACTCCAACAACCTCAACTGTGGCTGCAACAACCACGACTGCGGTTGCAACAACCACGACTGCGCCTCCAACAACCACGACTGCTGCTCCAACAACCATGACTGCCACTCCAACAACTACGACTCCGGCTCTAACAACCACGACTGCCGCTCCAACAACCACGACTCGGGCTCCAACAAGTACGACTGTGGCTGCAACAAGCACGACTCTGCCTCCAATAACCATGACTATGGCTTCGACAACCACGACTGCCACTCCAACAACCTCAGCTGTGGCTGCAACAACCACGACTGCGGTTGCAACAACCACGACTGCGCCTCCAACAACCACGACTGCGGCTCCAACAACCATGACTGCCGCTTCCATGACCGCCGCTCCAACAACCACGACTGCTGCTCCAACAACCACGACTGATGCTCCAACAACCACGACTGCTGCTCCAACAACCATGACTGCCACTCCAACCACTACGACTCCGGCTCCAACAACCACGACTGCTGCTCCAACAACCACGACTGCTGCTCCAACAAGCACGACTGCTGCTCCAACAAGCACGACTGCCGCTCCAACAACCACGACTCCAGCTCCAACAACCACGACTGCCGCTCCAACAACTACGACTCCGGCTCTAACAACCACGACTGCCGCTCCAACAACCACGACTCCGGCTCCAACAACCACAACTGTGACTGCAACAACCACGACTACCGCTCCAACAAGCACGACTGTGGCTGCAACAAGCTCGACTCTGCCTCCAATAACCACGACTATGGCTTCGACAACCACGACTGCCACTCCAACAACCTTAGCTGTGGCTGCAACAACCACGACTGCGGCTGCAACAACCACGACTACTGCTCCAACAAGCACGACTGTGGCTGCAACAAGCACGACTCCGCCTCCAACAACCATGACTATGGCTTTGACAACCACGACTGCCACTCCAACAACCTTAACTGTGGCTGCAACAACCACGACTGCGGTTGCAACAACCACGACTGCGCCTCCAACAACCACGACTGCGACTCCAACAACCATGACTGTTCCAACAACCACTCCGGCTATAACCATCACGACTGCGGCTCCAACAAGCATGACTGTAACAACCACGACTCCAGCTCCAACAACCACGACTGCCGCTCCAACAACCACGACTCTGGCTCCAACAAGCACGACTACGGCTCCAACATCCACGACTGTTGCTCCAGGCACGACTGCCATTCCAACAACCACGACTCCAGCTCCAACAACCACGACTGTCGCTCCAACCACCGCGACTGAGGCTCCAGGCACGACTGCCGCTCCAACAACGATGACTACTGCTCAAACAAGCACGACTACAGCTCCAACAACCTCAACGGCAGCTGCAACAACCACGACTGCGGCTGCAACAACCACGCCTGCGGCTCCAACAATCACAACTGAGACTCCAACAACCACAACTGTTCCAACAACCACGACTGTCGCTCCAACAACCACGACTAAGGCTCTAACAACTGCGACTGTGTCTCCAACAACCACAACTGTGTCTCCAACAACCAAGACTGCGGCTCCAACAAGCACGACTGCAGCTCCAACAAGCACGACTGCAGCTCCAACAAGCACGACTGCAGCTGCAACAACCACGACTACGGCTCCAAAATCCACGATTGCTGCTCCCGGCACGACTGCCTCTCCAACAACGACGACTTCCGTTGCAACAATTATGACTGTGGCTCCAACAACCATGACTACTGCTCAAACAAGCACGACTAAAGCTCCAACAACCACGACTACTGCTCCAACAACCACGACTACTGCTCAAACAAACACGACTATGGCTCCAACAACCTCAACTGCAGCTGCAACAACCACGACTGCGGCTGCAACAAACACGACTATGGCTCCAACAACCACAACTGCTGCTCTAGGCACTACTGCCGCTCCAACAACCATGACTGCCGCTCCAACAACCACGCCTGCGGCTCCAACAACCACAACTGATGCTCCAGGCACAGCTGCCCCTCCAACAACGATGACTGCCACTCCAACAACCACGACTCCAGCTCCAACAACTACGACTGTCGCTCCAACAACCATGCCTGCGGCTCCAACAACCACGACTGTCGCTCCAACAACCACAACTATGGCTGCAACAAGCACGACTACGGCTCCAACATCCACGAATGTTGCTCCAGGCACGACTGCCACTCCAACAACCACGACTTCAGCTCCAACAACCACAACTATTCCAACAACCACTCCGGCTATAACCATCACGACTGCTGCTCCAACAAGCATGACTGTAACAACCACGACTCCAGCTCCAACAACCACGACTCCAGCTCCAACAACCACGACTGTCGTTCCAACCACCGCGACTGAGGCTCCAGGCACGACTGCTGCTCCAACAACGATGACTACTGCTCAAACAAGCACGACTACGGCTCCAACAACCTCAACGGCAGCTGCAACAACCACGACTGTGGCTGCAACAACCAAGACTACGGCTCCAACATCCACGACTGTTGCTCCAGGCACGACTGCCGCTCCAATAACGATGACTGCCACTCCAACAACCACGACTGTTCCAACAACCACGACTGTCGCTCCAACAACCACGACTGAGGCTCTAACAACTGTGACTGCAGCTACAACAACCACGACTGCGGCTGCAACAACCAAGACTGCGGCTCCAACAAGCACGACTGCAGCTCCAACAAGCACGACTGCAGCTCCAACAAGCACGACTGCAGCTGCAACAACCACGACTACGGCTCCAACATCCACGATTGCTGCTCCCGGCACGACTGCCTCTCCAACAACGACGACTTCCGTTGCAACAATTATGACTGGGGTTCCAACAACCACGACTACTGCTCAAACAAGCACGACTAAGGCTCCAACAACCACGACTACTGCTCAAACAAACACGACTATGGCTCCAACAACCTCAACTGCAGCTGCAACAACCACGACTGCGGCTGCAACAAACATGACTATGGCTCCAACAACCACAACTGCTGCTCTAGGCACGACTGCCACTCCAACAACCACGACTGCCGCGCCAACAACCACGCCTGCGGCTCCAACAACCACAACTGATGCTCCAGGCATGACTGCCGCTCCAACAACGATAACTGCTGCTCCAACAACCACGACTGTTCCAACAACCACTCCGGCTATAACCATCACGACTGCGGCTCCAACAAGCATGACTGCAACAACCACGATTCCAGCTACAACAACCACGACTGCCGCTCCAACAACCACGACTGCCGCTCCAACAACCACGACTCTGGCTGCAACAAGAACGACTACGGCTCCAACATCCATGATTGCAGCTCCAGGCATGACTGCCTCTCCAACAACGACGACTTCCGTTGCAACAATTATGACTGCGGCTCCAACAACCACAACTACTGCTCAAACAAGCATGACGACGGCTCCAACCACCGCGACTGAGGCTCCAGGCACAACTGCCACTCCAACAACGATGACTACTGCTCCAACAAGCACGACTATGGCTCCAACAACCTCAACGACAGCTGCAACAACCACGACTGCGGCTCCAACAACCACAACTACTGCTCAAACAAGCATGACAACGGCTCCAACCACCGCGACTGAGGCTCCAGGCACAACTGCCACTCCAACAACGATGACTACTGCTCCAACAAGCACGACTATGGCTCCAACAACCTCAACGACAGCTGCAACAACCAAGACTATGGCTCCAACATCCACGATTGCTGCTCCAGGCACGACTGCCGCTCCAACAACGACGACTTCCGTTGCAACGATTATGACTGCGGCTCCAACAACCACGACTACTGCTCAAACAAGCACGACTACGGCTCTAAGAACCTCAACTGCAACTGCAACAACCACGACTGCGGCTGCAACAACCACGCCTGCGGCTCCAACAACCACAACTGATGCTCCAGGCACGACTGCCGCTCCAACAACGATGACTGCTGCTCCAACAACCGTGACTGTTCCAACAACCACTCCGGCTATAACCATCACGACTGCAGCTCCAACAAGCATGACTGCAACATCCACGACTCCAGCTCCAACAACCACGACTGCCGCTCCAACAACCACGAAGGCCGCTCCAACACCTACACTGCCGCTCCAACAACCATCGACTGCCGCGCCAAACCCCAAAACCACTACTTGCCGCTCCAACAACCACGCCTGCTCGGCCCAACACCACAACTGATGCTCCAGGCACGACTGCCGCTCCAACACGATAAGCTGCTCCAACAACTACGACGGTTCCAACAACCACTCCGGCTATAACCATCACGACTGCGGCTCCAACAACCACGACTGCCGCTCCAACAATCACGACTCTGGCTCCAACAAGCAGGACTACGGCTCCAACATCCATACGGTTGCTCCAGGCACGACTGCCACTCCAACAACCACGACTCCAGCTCCAACAACCACGACTGCAGCTCCAACAACCACGACTGCCGCTCCAACAATCACGACTCTGGCTCCAACAAGCAGGACTACGGCTCCAACAATCCATGACTGTTGCTCCAGGCACGACGCCCTCCAACAACCACAACTCCAGCTCCAACAACCACGAGTGTCGCTCCAACCACCGCGACTGTTGCTTCAGGCACGACTGCCGCTCCAACAACGACGACTTCCGTTGCAACAATTATGACTGCGGCTCCAACAACCACGACTCCAGTTCCAACAACCACGACTGCGGCTGCAACAACCACACCTGTGGCTCCAACAACCACAACTGATGCTCCAGGCACGACTGCCGCTCCAACAACGATGACTGCTGCTCCAACAACCCCGACTGTTCCAACAACCACTCCGGCTATAACCATCACAACTGCGGCTCCAACAAGCATGACTGCAACAACCACGACTCCAGCTCCAACAACCACGACTCTGGCTCCAACAACCACGACTCTGGCTCCAACAAGCACAACCTGGCTCCAACAAGCACGACTACGGCTCCAACATCCACAACTGTTTCTCCAGGCACGACTGCCACTCCAACAACCAAGACTCCAGCTCCAATAACCACGACTGTCACTCCAACCACCGCGACTGAGGCTCCAACAACTGCGACTATGGCTCCAACAACCACAACTCTGGCTTCAACAACCACGACTATTCCAAAACCACAACTGCTGCCCAAAAAGCACAACTGAAGCTGCAACAACACGACTGCGGCTCCAACATCCATGATTGCTGCTCCAGGCACGACTGCCTCTCCAACAACAACGACTTCCGCTGCAACAACCACGACTGCGGCTCTAACAACCACAACTACTGCTCAAACAAGCACGACTAAGGCTCCAACAACCTCAACTGCAGCTGCAACAACCATGAATGCCGCTCCAACAACGATGACTGCTGCTCCAACAACCACGACTCCATCTCCAACAACCACGACTGTGACTGCAACAACCACGAATGTAGCTGCAACAAGCACGACTCCGCCTCCAACAACCACAACTATGGCTTCGACAACCACGACTGCCACTCCAACAACCTCAACTGTGGCTGGCAACAACCACGACTGTGGCTGGCAACAACCACGCTGCGGCTGAACACCAACGCGCCTCAACAACACGACTGCCGCTCTAACAAGCACGACTCCGGCTCCACAACCACGACTACAGCTCTTACAAGCACGACTACTACAGCACGTATATATATATATAATATATATATATATTATATATATATATATATATATATATATTATGGCATGCCATTCAGGAAATTAAACCTTTGAAAATATTTAGTGAAACTTTGAATATATGGAGTGAACCTTGAATATATTGAATGAAGTCTGAATATATTGAATGAAACCTTGAATATATTGAATGAAACCTTGAATATATTGAATGAAACTTTGAATATATGGAGTAAACCTTGAATATATTGAATGAAGTCTGAATATAATGAATGAAACCTTGAATATATTGAATGAAGTCTGAATATACTGAATGAAACCTTGAATATAATGAATGAAGTCTGAATATATGGAATGGCGTCTGAATATATGGAATGACGTCTGAATATATTGAATGAAACCTTGAATATATTGAATGAAACTTTGAATATATTGAATGAAACTTGACTGACGTCAGACTTCACGGCATCTTGTGTAACGTGTGGAAGTTATAGCTAAAAGTGATTGACAACGAGTCAGTCCGCTCATAATCTCGATGCAACAATATTAAACTATGAGGACATTATTAACACTGTGTGTACGGGCCAAAATCCCCCCAATACCTCTGATCAATACCGTTTCCTGACAAGGAAGTTCCCTTTTTAATCGTGGCAGACATAAAACAGGCCAGGCAGCTGTTTATCAGGCCAACCTCAGCATGCCTTCAACCTTACAGGAGTGCCCCACAACACCCAGTGTACAATCTCCACCCGTACACAAGAAAGGGTCCAAGACACAGTATGGTTAGCTTGATATAGTTTTCAGGTGGTTTAATGAAGGTAAAACAGTGAATGGCCGTGCGTAATGGCACTGCGCTCTGACGCGGCACTTCCCTGGGACTCGAGAAGCTGCTGTGGCTACAGGGATTTCATGAACTGAAAGAGAAGCTCTTCATATATCGTTTAGATACAATAAGCATCACCCACATTCATAGACCAATGCAGGGTGAATATTTAGTTTAGTATTTAACGTATTTTATGATCTGTGACACATTGTCAGCTTTGGGCACGTTACTCACACCGCGGACTGCGGACAGACAGACAAATGCACAATGAGATTATGGCAAAACTTTATACCTGTTGTAGGCCTGCCACGGTTAAAAATTGAGCGAACTTCTTCGTCAGAAGTACGGGCAGGGGTATCAGGAGGATTTTGGCACGAATTCGCCAGTGTATTTATCATGTCCTCATTGCTTAATATCGCTGCAACTAGATTGCGGGCGGCCTGACTCATTGTCATTCGCTTTTACAGACTGTTACACAAGATGGCTGCAGGCACTGCCGCGAAGTCTGGCGTCAGTGAAGTTTCATTCAATATATTCAAGGTTTCATTCTATATATTCAAGGTTTCATTCAATATATTCAAAGTTTCATTCCACATATTCAAAGTTTTATTCCATATATTCAGACTTCATTCAATATATTCAAAGTTTCATTCCATATATTCAATGTTCATTCAATATATTCAAAGGTTTAATTTCCTGAATGGCATGCCATATATAAATTATGCACTAGTGCAATGATGCAGACTGCAAAGGATGCTGAAATTGTTTTTATGGCAGGTTCTTTCATGTAGAGCTAGGAGGAAATGACAATATAATGACTGTTTAAAGAGCAAAAAGTCAGTATAACATTGAAAATAATCATTTATGACTGACAGGCACAGTTGATTTGAGACATAGTGGTGGCAGGCATACTTCCTGTACAATAAACCTATCTGTCTAGATTTAATTGTTCATCACAGTGATGGCCTGTGAGAAGAAACGGTTCTTAAGCCTGGTTGTTTTTATGTATCAGGTTCTGTAGCACCTACCAGAGGGGAGAAGTTGAAACAGGGTAAATCTGCAGTCATCTTTTTCTTTCGATTTCCTGTCTGGCATTTTTCTCTGCAGTCCTGACTGTTCACTGTAGTATGTTCATGTCCTGTTGGATGGACAATCCAAATCAGACAGTGATTATTGAGCAGATAGCAGACTGAATGATGACATAATTTGATACACAGTGATGCCTGGTGGAGATCTGCTCTTTACTGAGTGCACTTTTCTAGTTCACTTTGTACTTTCTTTTTTCTTCCACTCTATAGCCATCATGGAGAATTGTTGTTTTTCTTTTCCTCACAGGCTTGGTACATGTAAAGATGAAGATAGCTTCTTTGGCAGTGGTCAGCGATGAAGCCATCATTGTACTTGTTAAACAGGTATGTCAAACAGAATGTGTAAAACGACTGTGAAGGCTTTCAGCTAACGATGATAATGCATACAAGCAATCTAAAGGGAATACAATGTGTGTGATGTTCTTTTTCTCCATTTAGTTTTTTAGTGAGAATCTCCTGAATGAAACAGTCCACACAGTGACAGTGACAAATATTCAAAGGTCTGGAGCCCCATAGAAGCTTTGGACACAGCAAATGGTACACCTCTGTCCTGCAGTGAGGATCGTACCTGGAACACAAAATTCCACATAATGTGAGAACAAACATGGAGCATCAACATAAATTAAAGTTGATTATTTTGTATGTCAAGGGATCAGTTCTGGGTTATTTTAATATCTATGTGTGGTGATTTCTGAGATCAAGTTGAATCATTTAATCTTTTACAATCACATATCATAACTGAGTTCCACATTGTTAAGGTCTGACCCTTGGCTCTTGTCTGGCATGTGTCCAGAGAACAGATTTAGTTCATGTATTTGTAGACTGCTTTTTAGTATTCATACCATGTTTATATTTTAAAAATAAACTCTTTTGTTTCATCCGTTTCTTGCATCTGTCGCCAGTTACAGCCAGCAGGCTTTCCCCACACACTTAAACATCACATACAGTGGGTACGGAAAGTATTCAGACCCCTTAAATTTTTCACTCTGTTTCATTGGAGCCATTTGCTAAAATCCATAAAAATTCATTTTATTTCTCATTAATGTACACTCAGCACCCCATCTTGCCCAAAAAAAAAGAAAGAAATTTTTGCAAATGTATTAAAAAAGAAAAACTGAAATATCACATGGTCATAAGTATTCAGACCCTTTGCTCAGTATTGAGTAGAAGCACCCTTTTTTTTTTTTTTACTTTCTGTTTATTGAATTTTACATTTTTGAAAAAACAACAGTATTCAGGTTACAAATCTGAATTCAGCATACCCCAGAACAGATACCAACCCCCACCCCTATCCCTCTGGCACCCAGCCCCAACAAATAGACAAGTGTAATTAAAAATAAATTGAGGATAATCAAAAAAGAGAGGTAAATAAATAAATAAATAAATAAATAAATAAAGATAAATAAAATAAACAGTGAAGAACAGCGAAAAAATGGTGAGGAGAAGCACCCTTTTGAGCTAGTACAGCCATGAGTCTCCTTGGGAATGATGCAAAAAGTTTTTCACACCTGGATTTGGGGATCCTCTGCCAGTCTTCCTTGCAGCTGATTACAGAACAGTAAGCCAAGAGATTAGGTTTAAATGTCTCAGTGGTCTGATGTCTGAGCACTCTGGCTGCTTTCTAGTTGTTATGATAAGATCATGTCAGTATACAGTATCTATACATAAAGTATCATGATGTTTGAACAGCTGATAATCTTTTATTCTTTTAAAGGTAGGAAGAGAACCAACAGTGGTGAAAGGCAGATGTAGACTGGTGCAGATGAAAACAACAACAAAAAGACCAGTGACTGGCATGAATGAAGGTTGTTTATTTCAACATACATTTTAATTAAGTTGATCAACCTGCATATTATGTGACTGGATGATAATCAAATGACACCATAACACACTTCAGGTTTCTTGCACAGTTCTGTGCATTCTATGTACTGTATCATTGTTGTTGTTGAAATGATCTGAACATTCAGCCATGACAGTGAAAATATTTTACTCAGCTTTCTGTACTCCAACACAACAAACTCTTCCAGGCACGTCACTTCTGAGTGAGATTTGGTCATTGTGGATTGAAAGGAACAGAAGGAAACTAAAATCCTGCGGAAATAAGGTGTGGATGCCCTCTGCTAAACTGCCCGATGTACCTGTGGAAATTTGTCCGAAAAGATACAATTATAGGATATGTTGAAATATTGTATGAATTTGTACAATGTTGTAAGAAAGTGTGAGATTACCTTGTATATATTTTTATTATGTATTATATATGTATGTATGTATATTGCTGTTTGCACCAAAATGTAAAGGAAATGTTATATAAATTGTCTGTATGTACTGTACACATAGCAACATTGACAATAAAATGGACGTAACAAGTGATTGTAAAATGTTGTGAAATATACTATGAATTTGTAGGATGTTAAAGTAAAGTGTGATATTAGCAGAAATTTGTGGAAATTTTTATGAAAAGATGAAACTGTAGGAGGTTTGGAACTATTGTATGAATATGTAGAGTATTCAAACAAATTGTGAGAATAGCTGAAGAGTATTATATTAAACATTGAAAATAAGTTAGTAGTTTAAGATTTTGTTTACAATTAGCAGTTTGATTGAAGTCTGTAGTACAAAGTATGCAGTAATAGTAGTAGTCGTCTAAAGTGTAGTGGGTCTGTTGAGAATTGATTTCAAATGCAGTTATTGGGGGGAAATGTGTAGAAAATATTTAATAATTTGTACAATAATAGAGGAAACATCTGTGTGAATTTCTATGGAGAGATGGAAGTGTAGAGTAGTCCATGAAATGGTATAGTAATATAATAAAGTGTGAAATAAGCAGGAAACATTGTAAGATTGTAACAAAGTGTTTAATGTAGCGTTGTATGTGAATAGTTCTGTGATGACAGTTTGAACAATGTGCACTAGAATATCCAGCATGATCAAGCACTTGGCGACGGTGGCAAGGAAAAAACTACCTGTGGCAGGTCCTCCACAACTCCACACAGATATTTTAACAAACTTAGTAGTGGAAAGTTGTCCAAAATATATGTCAAACAAAAGTATTAAATACCATCAACTGTCCTGCAGGACAGAAATCATCGGCTGTCCTGTGGCAGTAAACATAGAGAAGCTTTGGAAGGCTAGGTGATGTTCAGCATTGTTGACACGTTGAGCTGTTGCTGCTCTCCTGAGTGTGCATGGTGAAGTGTAGAGATCAGAGTGGCTGAAGAGGGGAAAAAAAGAAGTGGAGTTAAATGATAAGGTTGCCCTAACTGGTAAGAAAATAAAGCAAAACAAGGAAAAAAAAACTTTCCAATTCCTTTTGCAGGGGGAAAACAGGTGTTTCATCCCTGTCAGAAGTACTCGGTGTGTGGCAGATGCAGTTGTTCTGGGCTGGTCCTCACAGAGCTGGAGGGAGGAGGTGAGCCAGGGTTGGCTAGTGATACCACAGAGGACACAGGAGACTATCCACTGCAGACTAAAGTGAACTTGCATAAGTTATAGTGTGACAAATCTGGGAAACCTGCTTGAGAGAAATATGACAAGTGAGGTTAAAGTGCATCAGAAAGGAAGATACAGTTAGAGCACATATGTCAAGAATGTAGATAAGATAATAAATGACAAGGTAACAAGTAAGAAGAGGTGTTATATTTTCCCCAAGTTATTACGGATTACTGGAGAAAAAATATATATAATACATTTGCATGCATAAGTACGTCTTGTATGCAGACAGTTTAAGTTATCACCTTTTGTGAAGTGGATTCTCCGTTTTAGTCTAAAAGAGAGACTGAGACAGCATTGCAAAGTGTTGAAGGCATGTTGCACAGGATACCCCTACTCTGGATATTAATTAACTATGATATTAATATCATTAAATTATTATGTCAAGTATTTAGTAAGAAAGTAGTATGTATATCATCATAGACACTTTGACATGCAAACTGGAAGAGCTGGCCATGTATTAATTGAAAAATTCAGCAATTAAGTAATATATTTATTTCATCAGCACCCTTTGACATGCAGAGGTGATGAGCTGGGGATTGACTATTGTATTTGTAATGTAAATCATATAATTAGTAAGGGAAATATTTCTTAACGAATTATTGTATTTATATCATCAAGGACACTTTGACATGCAGACTGCATGGAGCTGGGGATCAAGCCACCGATTTTTGGATTAGTGGCCGACCCGCTTCACCTTCCAAGTCCAAAGTTTTTTTTGTGATGCATTACCAAAGTAAATGCTGCTGCAACAACAACAACAACAACAACAACAACAACAACAACATATTACCACCTACCTATTACCACCTAATTATTACCACCTACTTATTACTTATTACTACTACTTATTACTTATCACTACTATTTATTACTACTACTTATTACTTATCACTACTACTTATTACTACTACTTATTATTACTACTTACTACGACTACTTATTACTTATCACTACTACTTAGTACTACTACTTATTACTACTACTTATTACTTATCACTACTACTTACTACTACTACTACTTCTTACTTATCACTACTACTTATTACTACTACTTATTACTTATCACTACTACTTACTACTACTACTTATTACTTATCACTACTACTTATTACTACTACTTATTACTTATCACTACTACTTATTACTACTACTTATTACTTGTCACTACTACTTACTACTTATCACTACTACTTATTACTACTATTTATTACTACTACTTATTACTTATCACTACTACTTCTTACTACTACTTCTTACTTATCACTACTACTTATTACTACTACTTATTTCTTATCACTACTACTTATTACTACTACTTACTACTACTACTTATTACTTATCACTACTACTTATTACAAACTACTTCTTACTTATCACTACTACTTATTACTACTACTTATTACTTATCACTATTACTTATTACTTATCACTACTACTTAATACGTATTACTACTACTTATTACTACTACTTATTACTTATCACTACTACTTATTACTACTACTTATTACTACTACTTATTACAACTACTTATTACTTATCACTACTACTTATTACAACTACTTATTACTACTACTTACTACTACTACTTCTTACTACTACTTACTACTACTACTTCTTACTTATCACTACTACTTACTACTACTACTTATTACAACTACTTCTTACTACTACTTACTACTACTACTTCTTACTACTACTTCTTACTTATCACTACTACTTACTACTACTACTTATTACTTATCACTACTACTTATTACTACTACTTATTACTACTACTTATTACTACTACTTATTACTTATCACTACTACTTATTACAACTACTTCTTACTTATCACTACTACTTATTACTACTGCTTATTACTATACTACTTATATTATCACACTGCTTACTACTACTACTTATTACGTATCACTACTATTTATTACTACTACTTATTATCGTATCACTACTACTGTATTAACTACTACTTATTACTTATCACTACTACTTACTACTACTACTTTATTATTACACACTACTTTTACTACTACCTTATTACTTATCACTACTACTTTATCACTACACTTATTACTACTACTTATATACTACTGTATTACAACTACTTAATACTATATACTTACTACTACTACTACTTCTTACACTACTTTTAGCTTTCTACTACTTATACATACACTATTACTATACACTACTTACTACTTACATATACTTATCACTACTACTATTACTACTACTTATTACTTATCACTACT
The DNA here is from genome assembly GCF_000972845.2 of Larimichthys crocea. NCBI lineage: Eukaryota > Metazoa > Chordata > Actinopteri > Sciaenidae > Larimichthys > Larimichthys crocea. The sequence goes on from NC_040028.1 coordinate 1,359,278, forward strand.
ACTTATTACTACTATTTATTACTTATCACTTACTACTTATTCTACTACTACTTATACTACTACTGACTTCTTACTACTCAGACTACTTATCAGATACTACTTATCTCAACTACCTATTACCCTTACTCACACTTAGCTTACTACTGCACGACTTACTTATATCACTAATATTTATTATACATATATTATTACTTATCACTACACTTTATTACTACTACTTATATTATCACTACTGACTTATACACTACTATTACTTTATCACTACTACTTACTACTACTACTTCATTACTTATCACGACTATTATTAGTATTTTTTTCTAACTTATTACTTAATCACTACTACTTCTACGACACTATTACTACGACTTACCATTACTTATCACTACTACTTATTACGACTACTTCTTACTATCACTACTACTTATTACTATCACTACACTTATCACACTACTTATTACTACTACTTATTACACTACTTATTACTTATATCACTACTACTTTACAACTACTTATACTACTACTTACTACTACTACTACAGTCTTACTACTACTTCTGTATTTCATACTACTTATTACTACTACTTATTACTTCTACAACTACTTACTACTACGACTGTATTAAACAAATCCAATCAAATCAAATCAATTTTATTTGTATATGCCCAAAGTCACAAAGTACATTTGCCTCAGAGGGCTTTTACCAATCGTACAGGCGAGTGACCACCCTTGTCGTAGACCCTCGGTTCGAGTGACGGAAAAAACTTGCCCACAAAACCCTTTACAGGGAAAAAAATGTGGAGCAAACATCAGGAAGAGCACACGAGGAGGATCCCTTCCCAGGGACGGACAGACGTGCAGGATGTCACGCTGTACGGGACAAATCAAGACAAACATATGTCAATACTGAGAAAATGACAATAATATAATGACATGCATAAAATGATTACAGTCAATAGATATGGGTAAGAATATAGGACAGTATATATAGAGTGGGCGTCATGCAGGATCACAAGCAGCAGCACACGATCCACGAGAGACCGTTGGACGACAGAGCACAGAAACTCCGGGGAATTTGTTTTTAGTAAGTTAGTAACATGCATTAATGAGACAATGTCCACAGAGGAGAGATATGGAGGGGGATATGGAGAAGATATGCGATTTAGATTAGATATATATATATAGAGAGAGTGAGATATAGAGAAATATCAGCAGAGATATATAGAGAGAGAGATGGATATATCATATATATATATATATAGAGAGAGAGCAAGATATAGAGAGATAGAGATAGAGAGAGAGGAGAGAGAGAGAGAGAGATAGAGAGAGAAGAGATAGAGAAAGAGAGAGAGAGAGAGTTTTCGTAAGGGAGATGTGTGCCATCTTCAACCAATACTGTGCCTGGCTGGCATAACCCTGGTGGGGTCCCCCGGCGTTAATCCTATGGCAGCATAACTAAGGGATGACCTGAGCCAGCCCTAACTATAGCTTTATCAAAGGAAAGTCTTAAGTCTATTCTTAAAGGTTGTTGACCGTGTCTGCCTCCCGAACCCAGAAGGTAGTTTGTTCCACAGAAGAGGCCTGAGAGCTGAAAGCTCTGGCCCCAATCTACTTTTGGAGAACCTATAGGAACCACAGGAACCAGCGTCCTGAGAGGCGCAGTGTTCTAGAGGGGTAGTAAGGTATTATGAGCTCTTTTAGATAAGATGGTGCCTGACCATGAAGAGCTTTGTAAGTAAGGAGAATTTTAAATTCTATTCTAGTTAATGGAGCCTGCAAGAAGCACAAATGGGAGGAGTGTTCTCTGATCTTGGTTCCTGTCAGAACAGCTGCAGCACTTCTGAATTAACTGCAAGTTCTAAGATACTTTTGGAGCAGCCTGATAACAAAGAGTTACAATAGTCCAGCGAAGTAACAAATGCGTGGACTAGTTTTTGCATCCACCTGAGAGACACATGCGTCTGATTTTAGCGATGTTAAAGTGGAAGAATGCAGTACCGAATTTGTTTATGTGGACGTTAAAGGACCCTCCTGATCAAAAACAACTCCAAGATCTTTACAGTGGAGCTGGAGGCCAGGGTGATCCTCTAAAGTACTAAGTCGCTAGAAAGAAGTTTTTCTAGGTGTTTGGGTCCAATACAAGAACTTCAGTTTTGTCCTGAATTTAACATCAAAAATTGGGGGGGTAGGTCATCCAACTTTTTATATCCTTAAGGCATGCTTGAGTTTTAGTTAATTGATTGGTTGCATCAGGCTTGATCGATAAATATAAGTGGGTGTCGTCAGCATAACAATGAAAATGAGAGAATGATCCTAATGATGTTTCCCGAAAGGAAGCATATATAAACGGAATAGAAGTGGTCCCAGTAGCGAACCTTGTGGGACGCCCCATGACAACTTTGGTCTGCATGGAGGATTCATCATTGACGTGAACAAACTGAAGATCGATTAAAAAGTACGATTTAAACCGCTAGGGCGGTCCTTTGATGCCAATTCGATGGTCCAGTCTCTGTAAAAGAATTTGATGGTCAATGGTGCAAATGCACACTAAAAATCTAACAGGACAAGTACAGAGATGAAGTCCTTTGTCTGTGCCATTAGAGTCATTTGTAACTTTGACTAATGCGGTCCTCTGTGCTATGATGCACTCTAAATCCTGACGGAAAATCCTCAATAGACGAGTGTGATGAGAAGCAGCACAGCTGATTAGGCTAAGCTGGCACAAGTATATTAGACAGAAAGGGAAGTGTTTGATATCGGTCTGGATGCTAAGACCTCTGGGCTAGAGGGCGCTTAAAGAATAGACGAAAGAAGGTTAAGAAATAAGGTTTAATTACAACTACCTTAAAGGACTGTGGTACTATCCTGATAATAAGACGATTAATCATAGCCAAGAACGATTACT
>NC_040028.1:1362189-1385269 GCF_000972845.2 Larimichthys crocea
CTCTCTCTCTCTCTCTCTCTCTCTCTCTCCCTCTCTCTCCATCTGTGGACATGTCTCATTAATGCATGTTACTAACCAAACTTCCCCAGAGTTTCTGTGCTCTGTCGTCCAGCAGGTTCTCACGGATCGTGGCTGCTGCTGTGATCCTGCACGACGTCCACTACATATATTTAGTCATTATTACTACCATATCTGTTACTGTGATCATTTTTATCATTCATTGTGATTCATTATCATTTTGTCAGTTATTGTAATTGTACAATATGTTTGTGTTAATTTGTCCTGTACACGTGACATCCATTGCACGTCTGTCCGTCCTGGGAAAGGGATCCCTCCTCTGTGGCTTTTCCTGAGGTTTCTTCCACATTTTTCCCTGTTAAAAGGGTTTTTGTGGGCAAGTTTTTCCTCACTCGAACCGAGGGTCGAAGGACAGATGGTGTCACTCCCTCAACAGATTGTAAAGCCCTCTGAGGCAAATGTACTTTGTGACTTTGGGCTATACAAATAAAATTGATTTGATTTGATTTACTACTTATCATTACTGCTTATTACTTATCAATACTACTTATCACTACTACTTATTACTTATCACTACTACTTATTACTTATTACTACTACTTATTACTACTACTTATTACTTATTATTACTACTTATTACTTATCACTACTAATTACTACTTATTACTACTACTTATTACTTATCACTACTACTTATTACTTATTACTACTACTTATTACTTATTACTACAACTTATTACCTATCACTACTACTTATGACTGCTACTTATTACTTATCACTACTACTTATTACTACTACTTATTACTTATCACTACTACTTATTACTACTACTTATTACTACTATTTATTACTTATCACAACTACTTATTACTTATCACTACTACTTATTAATACAACTTATTACTTATCACTACTACTCATTACTACTACTAACTACTTATTACTACTACTAATTACTTATTACTTATTACTACTACTTATTACATATTACTACTACTTATTACTACTACTAACTACTTATTACTATTACTTGATTGATTGATTGATTTGCCGTTTGGGTCCATGTGTAACTTGTCGTCTTACAAACAGCTCGCAGACTCCATGCGCTGGGTTGTTGACACTCTCAGTTTGTGGCGTGCTAACCAGAGACGCCTGAGGACAGGTAGGCACGTGTCTGTTGTGGCCCGATCCTTTTCTGGGCAGGAAGAGTTCAGGGGCCTCATGTACAAAGCATGCGTAAGCACAAAAAAGGGGCGTACGTCCTTTTCCACGCTCACGTTCAAATGTATCAAACGTGAAACAATCGTAGAAATGTGCGTGCCCCACGCCAAATTCATAGCTGTCGTACGCACGTTTCTACAGCTGTTGTTCCTTTGGCGACACTTAGAGGTGACGCTGGGAAACTGTTAATAATGTGAAAACAAGTAGTCATCAGAGTGATGTGCACATCAGAGACACACTTATGAACAATTAACACACCCACGTGTTTGCAGTTATATGGGTGGATATAAAAGCATGCGTAATGTGATGAAGAAAATGGTATTAACAAAAGTTGTTAGAGGACCTTGCAAATGGTGCAATCCGCCGTGAGCGATTTAAGCAATGCAAGGATTTACTTGCAAACAATGATAATTGGCTCATACGACGATTTCGGTTACCAAGGCCAGTGTTACTGGAGATGTGCGCAGAGCTGCGGCCGGCCCGAGAGCGCAACGGGGGCCGGCGAGTAGCTCGGGGTTGTGCTGACTACGCTGGGGTTCCTGGCAACAGGGGCATTCCAGCGGGAGCTGTTTATCTAAGTAGGAAACATTTTCATTCCATCAATGTTCAAATCATATGTGATGCGCGAATGCAGCTAACTAACATCGTGGCAAGGTGGCCTGGTTCAACGCACGACTCATTCATTATGACTAACAGCATGGCTGGGAACAGGCTGGAGGCTGGCACGGTGCGCGATGGGTGGCTTCTATTCGTTTAATTGTCCCGTATGTAACGCTGGATTACATACGAAACAATTAAACGAATAAACTCTTTACTTACCCAGAAGCCGTGCCAGTGTGCCAGTGCATATTTGGGCATGTGGCATTCAAATATCATGTTTTTGGTTTTCTTTATTTTCTGCTGGTGAAATTAGAGCTGCAGAGCTTTAACAAGCCCCGGATTGTCTCCCTGTGTTCAGTATTCTTGTCAGTAAAAGCGGGCGTAAAATGTCAGCCGCGGCGCCACACCTGTCCACACCTGTGTGTGCGCTGCTTGGATCCCACGACATTTACAGCCTCACACACACGCTCCCACTCACGTCTTTTTTTTTGGTCATATTTATCCCTGTTGACAGGGTACCAAACAGAATCTCCACTTCATTCACTAGAATATCTAGCTCAGACTCTGTAAAATTCCTTTTCTTTCCTTTGTTCATCGCGTTATCTGATCGGACAAAGAGGTGAATCTCAGGTCCAGGGCCTATTTAAATAGATTTGCATATGTAAATGGGGCGTGGACAGGGAGGAGTTGCACGTGCGCTCAATTCCACGTTGATTGGGATGTACAAAAGAAACGTGCTTGGATCCATGCGTACGCACACTTTGATACATCTGAATATTTTTGTGCGTACGACAGTTTCCGGGTTCTGGCGTACGGCAAGTTTTAGTAGGAAATCCACGCAAGTATTCGTACATGAGGCCCCTGGTCCGCGTGTCGGTAGTGTAACGGCAGCAGCAGCGTAATTACCAAGGCATAGCGTCTTAACATACACCCACAAAGGTGCTCACAATGAACAGTCCCCTGACAATGACACATGTGCAAGGAACACAACTAAATATCCAATGTGCTCACATTTTTTGGGTCTATGCATTTGTGCATTGTGATATACTTTTTGAGTGTGCCTGAAAGCGCACACTATATGTTATCCACCACGCTTATTCAGTGTGCCTGAAAGAGCACACTCTTTATTATCTCTCAGGTTTATTCTTATTGAGTGTGCCTGAAGGAGCACACTATATGTTATCCACCACGCTTATTCTTATTATTGTGCCTGAAAGAGCACACTCTTTAAAATCTTTCGGGCTTAATCCGCCAATTATTGAGTGTGCCTAAAAGTGCACACTATATGTTATCTACCGCGCTTATTCCGCTTCTTATTATTATTGAGTGTTCCTGAAAGAGCACACTCTTTAAAACCTCTCGGGCTTATTCCGATTATTATTATTCGTCTTCCATTTCTTACGTGTTTTTTTCGGTTTGCTACTCCTCCCAGAGTTTTTGTCGCACATACACAAAACGGGTATCAAAACGACTGGATCGATGGCTATGACTTTTCTAAGAGTTTCGGCAAATGTTTTTGCCAAAAATCACCAAAAAAAGAGGACACAGTTTTTGACCTTATGTTTAATTTGAGAGCATTTTTGTTTTGAAAATAAATAATGGAAAGAAGAAACAAGCGACTCAGTCCTTATTTTTGATCATTTAATGAGTCAGTCAAAACAAAAGAATTGTTACTATGCACTTGAAACAGGAGCAGGAACACAAGGAGAAGCACAGGGACCACACAAATACAGGACAGGACCTGATGCTGAAACCAAATAACACAGGATTTAAACACAGAGTGAAAACAGAACAATAAGACACAGGTGCATATATTACTACTGTCATTATTGCTACCATATCTCCATTACAGTTTATAGTTAGTTCATGATTTGCTGCCGCTGTGCATCTGTGTGTCTCTATCTCTATCACAGGTTCCACTGCTACTGTAATCATTTTATCATTCATTGTAATTCATTGTCATTTTATCATTCATTGTAATCTATTGTCTGACTTAGTTACTTTAGACAGGATCACCCTGGCCTCCAGCTCCACTGTAAAGAATCTTGGAGTTGTTTTTGATCAGGATTTGTCCTTTAACGTCCACATAAAACAAATATCGAGGACTGCATTCTTCCACTTGCGTAACATCGCTAAAATCAGACGCATTGTCTCTCAGGCGGATGCAGAAAAACTAGTCCACGCATTTGTTACTTCTCGGCTGGACTATTGTAACTCTTTGTTATCAGGCTGCTCCAATAAGTCTCTTAGGACTTTGCAGTTAATTCAGAATGCTGCTGCACGTGTTCTGACAGGAACCAGGATCAGAGATCACATCTCTCCCATTTTGGCTTCCTTGCATTGGCTACCTATTAAATCTAGAATAGAATTTAAAATTCTTCTCCTTGCTTACAAATCTCTTCATGGTCAGGCACCATCGTATCTAAAAGAGCTCATAATACCTTACTATCCCTCTAGAACACTGCGCTCTCAGGACGCTGGGTTCCTTGTGGTTCCTATAGTCTCCAAAAGTAGATTGGGAGCCAGAGCTTTCAGCTATCAGGCTCCTCTTCTGTGGAACAAACTACCATTCTGGGTTCAGGAGGCAGACACGATCAACAATTTTAAGAATAGACTTAAGACTTTCCTTTTTGATAGAGCTTATAGTTAGGGCTGGCTCAGGTCATCCCTTAGTTATGCTGCCATAGGATTAGACTGCCAGGGGACTCTCCTTCCCTTCTCCCTCTCTCTCCCTCTCACCATCTGTGGACATACATGTCTCATTAATGCATGTTACTAACCAAACTTCCCCGGAGTTTCTGTGCTCTGTTGTCCAGCAGGTTCTCGTGGATCGTGGCTGCTGCTGTGGTCCTGGACGACGTCCACTACGCATATTATTACTGTCATTATTACTACCATATCTGCTACTGTGGTCATTTTATCATTCATTGTGATTCATTGTCATTTTGTCAGTCATTATAATTGTACAATATGTCTCTGTATATTTGCTCTGTACACGTGACATCCATTGCACGTCTGTCCGTCCTGGGAGAGGGATCCCTCCTCTGTGGCTCTTCCTGAGGTTTCTTCCACCTTTTTTCCCTGTTAAAGGTTTTTTGTGGGCAAGTTTTTCCTCACTAGAACCGAGGGTCTAAGGACAGAGGGTGTCACTCCCTGTACAGATTGTAAAGCCCTCTGAGGCAAATGTACTTTGTGACTTTGGCCTATACAAATAAAATTTGATTTGATTTAATTTAATTTGATTAAAGGCACACGCAGACTCTGAAAAATGAATGAAATGAAAATGGGGCTTATCTCCTCGTCAAGATTGAGAGTGTCCTGATTCTCCATGTTGTCAAAGCATGAAAAAGAAATATGGCGATAAATGGGTACCGTTTTTTCTATGTGTGGGTTGAGAACTGGGATTTTCCAAAAGAAGGGAGTTTTAGTTTATCAAAGCTGCAGGTGTTAAAGGAGAAAATAGAAGCTGCAAGAATGAAGAACATAATTATGAGAAAGGATTTAGAAGAGATAGATAGTCAACTCTCAAACATTTGAGTTGTTCTCATGTTCACCTGTTTAGGCAGGTTTGGAAAGGAAATTTTACGTTTAAGTAAAATATAGAAAAACTGTATTACGTATGTTTGTCATTTGTTACAGAAATAAGTGCAGTTATGACAACAATGCTGGCTGGAAAAAATCCTGAAATTCCCCTAACCCTGACTGGAAAGTTGTTCAATCTTCCTGCTACTTTCTGATTCTGCTGCAGAGAAGTTACCAGACTCAGAAATCAAAAATGAATGGCACCCTAGGTTTAGAGCCGACATAAATATTTCACACAGTTTAAGTTGCAGACATATGGTCTAATTAGATCAATGGAAATCTGGACTTTAACAGTGTAACACTGATCATTTGCTCCCAACAGACATGAGTTATCTTGCCTGTTGCTAGAAATCTTTGTCATTTGAGCATAAATATTGTTTTAAGGAATTTGCTGAACCAGCTGTTGTGTGTATAGCTAATATCAGGTCTACTGCAGTAAGTTGTTTTTGGGTTACCTGTCTAACCCAGATTTGTGCACCAGCATCCAGATAAGGTCTAAGACAGAACAGTCCTGAACAGGATGGACTGCATGCTGGAGTCATGGTATGTGAAAAGCAGGGAGGATCCAGCAGTCAGACATTTAGTTAAAACATTCACCTCTTTGAACCAGGAAACAGTTTGAGATCACTCACATGAACCAGGTCTTGTACGCACACATCTTTATCAAAACAAGATGGAAAAGTTACTTTTCTTGCTTCTCTTCTGTCACATTTCATCAGCAGGTAAGATCACATTTTAAATCTTTACTTTTAGCTCTTTGCTTCATTTTCCACTCAGCTCTGCACAGAAATTTCTTTCACCTTGTAGGGGATCCCAAATGGTTTAAATGGGCACCAAATTGTGTAGGTTCAATCCCTTAGCTTTGGTGATCAGGAAATATATTTTGTATAAATATAATCATAAATAAATAACTTTAATATTGAAGTTCCTTTGATTGATTTCAGTCTCATAAAATTCACTAAACTATTTGGAATGCTGATTAATAATTCAGTTAATAACTACAACCAAAAATTACAGTAGTGTGTGCTCAGCATTGTTTATTAGGATATTTGTTAAGTTCGCAGAGATGTGGACCCCAGAGCAGAGACTCGAGTAAAAACAAAATATACTTTAATTTCAACAACCAAGGAAACTAAACTAGGCAGACTGCTGAGGCAGGGAGCAGGCTGGCGAGAGGAGTTCTTCTGGAGCTGGAGCTGGAGCTGGAGCTGGAGCTGGAGCACAGGTGAGTAGTATGAAGAGGGAGAGCATGGAATAATCCGACAAAGAGCAGAGTGAAGGCCAGGCTTATGAGGTGGAGGAAATGGGCTGAGTGGGAACAGGTGAGCCACTGCTGCTACTGGGAGGAGCCAGCCACACTCCCTGCAACACACAAGCTCTGCAGGAAAACAGAAATAGGAGGGGGAAACAGAAAGAGCACAAACAGAAAACACAACAACCAAGACATAATAAACTGAACCATAACAACAATGATCATATTTTGTATCTATGCTTTCATTATCTTGTTAATAAATTAGTGTTTATAGGTGCTGGTCTATTTTGTGTTGCACAAGAGCAAACTCTGCTAACGTTTTCTGCGCCAAACTCTAAATCCTTCAACCTATACATGATGTGCTAATTTTGGTTGTAGTTAGTATCTTAAATATTAATCATAGTTCCAATAAATTAAAATTTTTATGTATTTTATGAGACTCAGATCAATTAATTAATTGGTGATCATTTCCCTTCTTTATGCATGGTGTCATATTAATAAGACTTATTATTTATGATTATCCTTGATAATTCTAATAACCATGGCTAATTGATTGCACCAACACAGTTTGGTGCCCATTTAAACCACCTGGAATCCCCAACAACCTCATCTTGATAAGCCTAATGTCTTTCAGCTGAATCACACTGAGATACATCATGTTTATGAAGATGTGTGCATCTATACTAAATATATAAACCTTGCTTGTTTTGCAGTGAAACACTCCCTTAAGTATTTCATAACTGCATCTACTGGAGTCACAAGCATCCCAGAGCTTGTAGCAGTTGCTTTGGTTGATGGAGTTTCGATAGGTTACTGCGACAGCAACAATAAGGCAGTAGAGCCAAAGCAGGACTGGGTGAAGAAACTTTTGGAACACGATCCTCAGCACTTTGAGCGATACATTGATGAGTGTTTCAATTATCAGCCAAACTTCTTCAAAACCAGGATTAATAATTTGAAGCAGCGCTTCAACCAAAGTGGAGGTAAAGTATTCAATCATGTTACGTTTCACTTTTAATGTTGAACAGATTTATCTTCTTTTCTGAACATGTACTCATGTGCTCACATTGCATACTACTCTTAACAGTCATAATAAAACAATTGCAACTTAAAGTAAAATAACAAAATTGGTTTAACAGTCTTAAAGAAAAAGAGCACTGATTATCGGCCCTTGAATCATGAATACTGTAGTATGTCACACAATGCAGAATATCTTATAAGATCATTAATCATTGTTAATTGCAGTCTGTCTCTGTCCTTCTATCAGATGTCCACATTTTACAGAGGGTGTTGGGCTGTGAGTGGGATGATGAAACTGGAGAGGTTATTGGTGTATTGCAGTATGGTTATGATGGAGAAGACTTCATGGCATTGGACCTGAAAACATTGACATGGATCGCTCCGAAACTACAATCCTTCACCACCAAACTGAGATGGGATTCTGAGAAAGCTAGAATCAGATACAATGAGAATTACCTCACTGAGATTTGTCCTGTGTGGCTGAAGAAGTATGTGACCCTTGCCAAGAGCTCTCTCATAAGAACAGGTAGAATCACATGACCTGATGTTCATATAACCTGAACTACCATTGGCTTATCACTCCAATTAGTTTCCCCATATATGTTTCCTGTATCACAAAATGTGAAAAAATCTGCTTTTATCTCTTTTATATCATCTTAAATTCAGTGTTTTAGGGGTTTGAGACTGTCAGCCGGACAAGACAAGAAATCTGAAGATGATGACTGAATCTTGATTTCTCCCGCTTGGATTTCTTTATGTTCCTGTTTTCTTTCCTGCTCCTTTTTCCTCTCTGCAGAGCTTCCCTCAGTGTCTCTCCTCCAGAAGACTCCCTCCTCTCCAGTCACCTGCCACGCTACAGGTTTCTACCCTGACAGAGCCATGATGTTCTGGAGGAAAGATGGAGAGGAGTTTCATGAGGACGTGGACCACGGAGAGATCCTCCCCAACCACGATGAAACCTTCCAGATGAGCGTTGACCTGAACCTTTCATCAGTCACACCTGAAGACTGGAGGAGGTACGACTGTGTGTTTCATCTCTCTGGTGTAGAGGACGACATCATCACCAGACTAGACAGAGCAGAGATCAGGACCAACTGGGGTAAGACTGGGATTAGAGGGTGCTGAATGGGACTGCATGTTGTACTCACCTGTAAATTTCTGTTAAGAAAAAAAAAGTGTGTAACTGAGTGTAACTGGTATGTTTTGGTACACTGTGGAAATACTTCTGTCAGAGAATCATTTGTTGTAGGAAGACTTGTTTTATTCCATAATCTCGTTTACAGGTATTGCATGGGCGTATGTATCATATGTATGACAGCCCATATTGTCTCAGGTCAGTAAGATTGTGATGATAACTGCATGGATGCAATACCACAGGGTTCAGCTCATTACTGTCATTTCACTTTACCTAGTTGAGCAGTAGAAGTCATGTTATGGATTACTAGTCAAATAGAGCTGTATGCCAACACCACCTATGCTTTAAATGCACAATAATACATAAATTAACTTTTGACGAGGCACACGTTAATTAAAAACCACTTTAGGTGATGACCTAATGAAGCTGATGGAGAGAAGTGTAGTGTCTTCTTTTAAGTCACTTCAGACGCCATTGGGTGTTCTTAATTTTTAACGTGGTTTATTAAACAAAGGTCTTCTCATAGAGTTGTCACGTTAACTCAAAATATAAACAAACAAAATCCTCGATCAAACAAAACAATAAACCAATATAGGTATATAGCAGTAAACCAACATATATAATTAAAAACCTTATGCCTGCTGGCGTCTTCCAAATTCTAAATCACAGTTCACAGTTCCAACATCCAAACTTCAAGGAGTCCAAGTGCCAGTGCCTTCTCCAGACACAATCTCCTGATTAGACCGCAGGTGCATTGACTCAGCATCCCGCCCACCAGGCGACACTTAGACAAAACCCAGGTTCTACAATTCCAAACATGTACCACATTTGGCCAGCAGGTGTCATAATACAAGAAAAAATGAATGAATGGCTCCTACACACCGGCGCCCTTATTGTTACTGGGAAAAAAGGTACAATAATAAACAACAAATATGGAGCCATATTAACAACAAATCATAAATCATCGTTATCATAGAGCACAACATAAACCCAACATGATGTCCAGCACATACATCTTTTTGCATTTTTCCCCCCCTTTTTTTTTTCTTTTTTTTTTTCTTTGATATGTCCATAAGTGTAAGAATGTCCTTTCAAGAGCTCACATCCTTCTTAAGTGCACACACATATATGTCCATATGCCAAAGGCATGATTGAAGAGTCCATTTCTCATTGTATATGTTCTGCATATTGTCTGTGTATGTATACGTCGCTCATGTGTGCACGAGTGGATATGACGCTCATGTGTGCACAAATAGATCGAAAGATCTATAGAGTCCATGTCATGGTCCTTGTAACGCATGTAAAGTTCTGAGACATCCATCAGTGTATGTAAGTTCACAAGGCAATAATTCAAGTCATTTGATTCATATCACATATCATTTTCAACTTCATATTCATGTTACATGTCATTCTCCAACAACAAGCACACCTTTGTGATTGGTCTTTCTATGACACTTGTCTTAGTTTTCAACATCACACTACGTACAACCCCCTTTGCATCCTTCTTAGTGTCAATAACCCTCCCCAACATCCAAGATACCCTCGGGGCAGTAGGGTCAGCAATCAACACAACATCACCACATGTGTAATTGCGCTTAATTTTCAACCATTTCTGTCTTTCTTGTAAGGTTGGTAGATATTCCCTAACCCATCGTTTCCAAAATGTATCTGCTAAGTATTGTACTTGCTTCCATCTGCGTTTACTGTATGTATCTGATTTCTGAAATAGACCAGGTGATAATGTGGGTTGACCTTTGAGGAGTAAAAGGTGGTTAGGTGTCAAGGGTTCGAGATCATTAGGGCTGTCTGAGATGGTGGTTAATGGGCGACTATTAATGATTGCTTCTACTTCACAGAGGAAAGTATGAAGGGACTCGTCATCCAGTGTTTGGGCTTTGGTCAAGGCCAGGAGTGTTTGCTTCACTTGTTTAATTAACCTTTCCCAGACACCTCCATAATGTGAAGCGGCAGGTGGGTTGTAGATCCATTCTATGCCTTTCTGTTGTAGAGCAGCTTGTAGTTTGTGACTCTTATTCCACTCTTGTATGGCAGTTCTAAGCTCGCGGTCAGCTGAAATCAGGTTGGTTCCATTGTCAGACCGTATCTGCTGTACCTGACCTCTTCTGCTCACGAACCTACGGATTGCATTGATGCACGAGTCAGTGTCAAGTGAACTGGCCACTTCTAAATGAACCGCTCTAGTTGTGAAACATGTGAAAATAACACCATATCTTTTGACTTCACTGCGTCCCCTTTTTACTATTATAGGGCCGAAATAATCTGCTCCAACGTATGTAAAAGGCGGTGAATCAGGTGTTACTCTCTCCTTTGGCAAGTCTGCCATCTTTTGCTCTCCTAAGAGTGCATGTTGCCTTCTGCAGAATACACATTCTGATCTGATCTTCCTGGCCAGAGAGTTTGCTGCTGGTATCCAGTACTTCTGTCTTAATTTGGCCAAAACGTGGTTCCGCCCACAGTGTCCTAGTTGTTCATGAATGTGTCTTAGCAACACTTTGGACACATGGTGGTTTTTTGGGAGGATAACAGGATGTTTTTGAGACTCTGGCATGGCCATTCTACTTAGCCTTCCTCCTGTAAGCAGTAGTCCATTTTGCAGAATAGGATCAAGCATACGAATGTGGCTCTGGCGGCTTAGGTGTGCGTTTTTCCTTTGCAGGGTCTCCATTTCCTTAGGAAACGCTTCCAGTTGGGTGTAATGAATGATTGCTTTTTCTGCTTTTTTCAGGTCATTCAGTGTCATAGGTTGTGAGGTCATGCATTTTTTCACAGCTTTCATTTTTCTTTCTAGTAGGGTTTTCATTTCAGATGTGGGGCTCGTTGTGGTGAGTTTGGTAAGTATTTCATTTCTCTTTTGACTTAGGTTAATCAGCAGATCCTTCAACTTCAGTAGCCATGCAACTGCTCTGGTAAGTTTGTTCCAATTTGAGTGATGATGAATAAATGCATGTGTTGGAGTGTTTTGCTCCTTCACCAATATGTTCATCATGAGAACGTCCTTTTTCACTTCCATGTCATTTTCCTGTGGTGTTTGTGTGACAAGTTCGGACTTTGGCCATTCAGATTTTTGACCTCTCAGGAATTCTGGGCCGTTCAGCCATGTGTGTGAATTCAAGAGAGCACTTGCCTTGAGGCCGCGAGATGCACAATCTGCTGGATTCTGTTTTGTGTTTACATACCTCCATTGTTTGATGCTCGTCATCTCTCGGATTGTGTTTACTCGGTTGGCCACAAATGTTTTGAACCTTTTGTTCTCATTCTGAATGTACTTCAATGTTGATGTACTATCAGTCCAAAATATGGAGCTTTCTAGTTGCAGTTGCAGCTCTGCTCTGAGAAATGTGTCCATCCGTACTGCAAGGACTGCTGCAGTGAGTTCCATTCTTGGCGTTGTGGTTTGCTTTAAAGGTGCAACTCGTGACTTTCCCATTATGAATGAGATGTGCACTCGATGTCTTGTGTTAATGAGGCGAAGGTCTGTGACACAGCCTTAGCCACTTTCTGAAGCGTCGCTAAAGTGATGAAGCTGGGCAGATGTTATTGCGCCACAGTTGTTGGGCTTAATGCACCTGTCAACTGTGAGCTCTCCAATGGAGCTTAATCCACTCATCCACTCTTGCCACTGATGTACGTAGTGGTCTGGTAATTCTTTGTCCCAGGCATAGTTATGCTTGCAAAGATCCTGCAGAATGTTTTTGGCAGTGAGAGTGAATGGGTATATGAATCCAAGAGGGTCGTACACTGAAGAGATGATTGAGAGTATTCCCCTACGGGTGTATGGCTGATTTTTGAGGCTTATTGAGAAGGTAAGTTTGTCACTTTGGATTTGCCCTTGTATGCCAAGAGTTCTTTCTGTTGGCAGCTCCCCGGACTCCAAATCCAGGGTTTTGACTTCTCTAGCCCGGTCTGCTTGCGGAATGGATGTCAAGACTGCTCTGCTGTTGCTGATCCATTTGTGCAGTCGAAAACCTCCCATTGAGCATGCTGCTTCAAGCTCTTTGCACAATTTTACAGCATCAGCTTCTGTAGGCACAGATTTCAAACAGTCATCTACATAGTAGTTAGACATGATTGTAGCCACTGTTTCAGGCGTAAAGAGTTCTTTGAAATCTTCTGCGCATTATTTGAGAGCAAAGGATGCGCAGCTGGGTGAGGATGATGCACCGAACAGATGCACTGCCATTCTGTGTTCCTTTAATGGTTGGCTCAGGTCGCCATTTGGCCACCATAAGAAGCGCAGAAAGTCCACATGATTCTCCATTACTCTCACCTGGTGAAACATGCTTTCTATGTCTGCCATAAGGGCAATGTGCTCTTGTCGAAAGCGCAACAGGACACCTACCAGGTTACTAGTCAGATTTGGTCCTTGGATCAGTTTGTCATTCAAGGATGTTCCCTGGAAGGATGCTGAACAGTCAAACACTACCCTTAGGGTGCCTTTCTTTGGGTGATGCACTGCATGGTGGGGTATGTACCACACCTTGCCACTAGGGGGCACTAGTTCATTAGATGGGACCACCTCAGCATGGTTCCTTTCTAGCATTCCCTCTAAGAAGGTTGCGTATTCCATGTGAAACTGTTCGTTCTTTTCAAATTTTCTTTTCAGGGACATTGCACGCTGATGGGCCTGTTCGTAATTGTTTGGCATCATTACATTGTTTTCTTTGAACGGCAGTAATAATGATCGTTTCTAAGTTCCTTTGAAGTTTCCATGATTGACATAAAGCACTTGTCTTCGACCGACATCTCTGTTTTGTCCTCAGCTGCCAATTCTGGGAAATCCTGATGATACTGCTTGATCAACAGGTCGTTTACATCCCTTATGGATATGCGATTGGCTGTAACGCACAAGTGACTTCCTTGCCCTTCACAAATTGCTTCTTGCATGAGCCCATTAACGACCCACCCCAGAGGTGTTTTAACAGCATATGGACCACTACCCTTACTGTTTATCACCTCCCAAGGTTCCATTAGCTTTGCAGCATTCGTGCCTATTAGCAACTCTATGTCGGCATCCAAGTGTGGAATCTTCACTTTGTGCAGGTACGTCCATTTGTCCAGAGATTCTTGTTTTGGTATGTGGCGTTTCGCGACAGGTAAGTGTGACTGTGTGTACACTGGTGGCAGCTTGTGGTATTGCACTCCTTCCATGTTGCTCACCTCGAGACCAGAGACTACGCTAGTGCTCACTCTTTTTTCCTGTCCCATTGTGCAGAGCATGATTGTTATATTTTTTCCAGAGATGTTCAGCTTGCTCTTTAGAGATTCTGTACAGAATGTAGCGGAGCTACCGGGATCCAAGAATGCGTGTGTTGTTATTACCTGGTTATTACTAGATAACTTTACCTTCACAGGTTAGTGCTGTCAAAATTAACGCGTTAATTTTGTCGATTAATTTTAAAGAATTAACGCGTAAAAAAAAAAATTAACGCAATTAACGCGGTTTTGTTTATTCCGGTGGCGGCCACCATTTTGGATGTGGCAAAGTAGAGCTTTGTTTCCCAGATATATTAGTGTTGGTGTGTGAATGGGTGTATAGAGGCATTAACTTAAAGCCCTCACGGAGACTGCGCCCTGCACGGTCGCCCACATTGCCCACAGCTAAAACCGGCCCTGCTCGTATTAGTTTACGGGCAGATCTGCCACATCCAATATGGCGGACGTAACGTATCACAGCAACGGACCAACCTGCTCAATGAGGCATCTATGTATAGTCTATGATCTATCCTAACTAAAGGAGAGTCTATGTATATGTCTGCGATCTATCCTAACTAAAGGAGAGTCTATGTATATATGTCTATGACTTACCTAACTAAAGGAGAGTCTATGTATATATGTCTATGATCTATCCTAACTAAAGCAGAGTCTATGTGTCTATGATCTATCCTAACTAAAGGAGAGTCTATGTATATGTCTATGATCTATCCTAACTAAAGGAGAGTCTATATGTCTATGATCTATCCTAACTAAAGGAGAGTCTATGTATATATGTCTATGATCTATCCTAACTAAAGGAGAGTCATGTATATATGTCTATGATCTACCTAACTAAAGGAGAGTCTAGTATATATGTCTATGATCTATCCTAACTAAAGGAGAGTCTATGGCGAAAAGATGGATAAGGACGGACTTTTAGGGGGAACATTTCATTTTAAAAAGTTGCCTGACGGCTCGTTGGACAAAAACAAGGCATTTGCACAGTTTGCAAAGCCGAATTTAAATTCCACAGAAGTAACACGACTTTAACATATCACCTCAAAACAAAACACCCTGTCTACACTACAAGAGTGTGGCATTCGTCAGTATATTTCCTCATTCTGGCTTTTCTCCGTTTGCACTGTGCATATGCGCACCTTAGGCCAATAAAATGAATGAATTTAAATATACTTTCTCTGTGTTTATTCTACATTCATTTGATAATTTTACATAAATAAATATTCATTATAAGCTTCAGTCTCAGAAAAATGCATTTAATTTATTGATACATTTATTGATAGATTAATCGCGATTAATTACAGATTTTTTTGCGATTAATTAGTTAATTTTTTTTAATCGATTGACAGCCCTAGTCATAATACCAGAAAAAATTAATGAATGGCTCCTACAAGAAGGTTTTTTTTTTTGTTTACCAATGATTCCATATAACCAGATAACAAATGCAGTTAATCCAGATAACAAAGAATATGAATATGAAGCTTTGTCCAAATCACTGGATGAATGTACTTCTGTTCTAACCTGCTTTATCTGTACTGATTTAACAGAGAAGCCGAGTCACATGACCGTCCCCATCACTGCTGCAGTGCTTGTTCTTGCTCTCGTCCTCATTGCTGTCACTGGCTTCATCATTTACCAAAAGAAGAAAGGTGAGAGAGAAAGATCAAAAGATTATCTGCTTTATTGACTTTTCAGCACTTTACCAACAGGAACTCTGTAAGGCTCACAGCCTGTCATGATAATATGATTATACCATAATGATGTGGAAGAGAAGTGATAAGGAAAAAGAAAGTAAGGACTAAACAGAAGGAAAAGAAGTTTGAGTAGAAGAGAAGATCATCTTACATTAAAAACAGTTACAAAATGTTTCTTTTTTTTTATTTCAGCCAAACGTCCTCCATCTTGTAAGTAAAACGTACTTTTATTTTACTTAGATTAAATTGGGTTTTAGATTATTGTGCAGATGAACTTTTTGAAGACTGTTTCCTGTATTTCATGTTTCTAAAAGTTCAGTGTGAGTGAACTTCACACAGTTTAACAGTTTATTTCTGATCTTACAGGTCCTGACGGCTCTGAGCTCTCTGATAAACTGAATCCAGATCCATCCACCTGAATGATGAACATACTGAGTGAGACTAAAATTAAGATTTATTTTAGTAATTTACAACCTCCTCCAACTTACCATTGCAAGGGGAGTTCTATTGTTGTGCTTGAAATATAAATGTCATTGTTTTATTAGAACTGATTTTTAAATTCCTTTTTAATTATGTCTGTATGTTTTTTCATGAATCTTTTTTATTTCATGGTTCATTTGACACTGATGCAAAAATGTTAATGTTAAATGTGTTTTTCACATTTTGAATAATTAATGGTTTTGGAATATCTACTTAAATAACAGGTTTCTGTAAACATGTAGGGACAGAATACAGTTCTCAAAATCACCTCATGATGGATTATTGAAATGTTCTTTTGTTTGTCAGGGAAGTTATTCATGAAAGGTTCCTCATATCACAGAGGTTACTAACTAGTAGCTTTTTGTAAGTTGTAAGTCTGTAAGTAGTTGGACCAGATAGGCACTGATGGTGGTTGGGCTGCACATGCATATTAAGTTGCTTATAAAGTCAGTTATGTCAGCCAAATTATCCTGAGCAGATAGGATGTAGATTTAAATTCAGGTCAAGTGAATGATTTAAAGGCAGAGTGAGCAGGATCTGTCTGTTACACACACAACACAACATTTATAGTTGGCCCCTCCGTCTTTCAGCCTAAAAACAGGTTGAAGGAGCTTGAAGCAGTGGTACACACTGCCGTATTGATGGACATGAATCAATGTCTAAATGACATGTTATTACTTTCTTGATGATGTTTTACTGTTGAATAAAATTAGTTGCATCTCCAAAACTGCAGCTCTTGTGGGGGGTCAGTACCTACCAAAAGAAGTCAATGGAAGGAAAAGCGGTGGACTGGCGTCAGGGTCAGGGGCGGCTCATTGATGCAAGTCCTTAAATATGTATTCTATATGATTCACTTAAACCCAATACAAGTATGATATGTTTGTAATAAAGTTCAGTAAATTTGTTTTGTTGCATGTGTGTGAATGTGTTTCACCACCATAATAAGGTGTGTCATTTAATTGTTAGAGTTTTAGAAACTTACCAGAACGATGAGAGCTCAGTTTACAGTTAGGGCTTTACTATTGTGTTGTTTTATGGCCCATGTTAAAAGAACAAAAAGTAAAATGTTGTGCTCAAAGACTTGATCATGTAGTTAAAACACCTGACAGTCTGTTCTTTTACAGTGAGACACACTCTAAAAGTTTTTTTCACCGCATCATCTGGAGTATTACATTTCCCTGAAGTTGTGGCCGTTCTGCAGCTTAATGACGTTCAGGCGAGTTACTATGACAGCAATATCAAGACAGCACTACCCAAACAAGACTGGATGGCAAAATTAAGAGATGAGGATCCAGGGTACTGGAAATGGTACACAAGGGGGTATACGGTGCTCCATCAGCTTCACAGAGAAGAATTCCACAACTTGAAGAAGCGGATTAATCAAACCGGAGGTATCTTTCTGATTATAGGTTTTACCTTTACACATTGACTGAACAGGACTTTCTCTCCTTCAGTGGAAGCTTCCAGGGCAGCTTCTAGTCTGTAGTCTGTTTATCACAGAGGATATTTTTGTGTATTATTGTGTGTGTGTGTGTGTGTGTGTGTGTGTGTGTGTGTGTTCCTGCATTACATGAAGCCACAACAGTAGGTAGATGGGTGGATCAGTGTTTCTCAATGATACACTGGTAGAAGCTAAATGTGCTGGATCTTACTCGGGTTCTCTGGGGTCTCTCTTCTTTCAGGTGTCCAGATTTTACAGAGATTGTCTAGCTGTGAGTGGGATGAGGAGACTGGAGACATTAACGGTTTTCATCAATATGGTTACAATGGAGAAGACATCCTAGTATTTCATCTGGAGACACAAACATGGATCGCCCCCAAACCTCAGTCATTACCAAACACACATGGGACACAGACAGAGCTAAAAATGACTTTTGGAAAAACTTCATTATATATTCACTGTCTGCACAAACATTTAAAATATGGGAGGCGGTCTCTGCTGAGAACAGGTAGAATCACATGATCTGATGTAGTTTTATAATTGCTTCTAATGTTGAGTATCATCATTACCATAAACAAATAGTGACCTCCACTGTACATGGAACTTAAAGGTTTCTCATATCAATTTATAAATTTATCTCCAGAGCTTCCCTCAGTGTCTCTCCTCCAGAAGACTCCCTCCTTTCTACCCTGACAGAGCCATGATGTTCTGGAGGAAAGATGGAGAGGAGTTTCATGAGAACGTGGACCACGGAGAGATCCTCCCCAACCACGATGAAACCTTCCAGATGAGTGTTGACCTGAACCTTTCATCAGTCACACTTGAAGACTGGAGGAGGTACGACTGTGTGTTTCATCTCTCTGGTGACGACATTGTCACCAGACTGGACAGAGCAGAGATCAGGAACAACTGGGGTAAGTCTGAAATTAGAAATGTTCTCACGTTTCCAATGCTGGATAGGGCTGTTTGTATCCTGTGTCCACCGTAGCACAGGAACAACAATTCAAACTTCTTGTTAGCTGGCTGCTTCATTTGCATATCAGATGATAAATTAACACAGATAATACCAGAGACATTTTCACCATGCCTTTTCATAGAGCTAATATTTTAGGTTCCTTCATTTTCGTGTCATGGGTTTGGGTTTTATGTTTCCTGTTTTACCGTGCATTAGTCAATCCACTTTTGTTTGTAATTTTACTTATATAGTCTGTGTGTTCCTTTAATGCACTGTTAGCTTGTCTTTGCACTACATTCAACCACTGTCAACTGTCCATACTGTTTGTTCTCCTGGTAATCTTTTGGGTGTTCTTTCCTCGTACCTTGCATGTCTTAAGAACTTTTGATTTCTGTCTGCTGCCAGTCAGATTTCTGTGCTTCTTTGGACTACCTCATAATCCTGTAAGACATTTTAGTTTTGGATTGAATTATTGAACTGCATCAGCTCTGCCTCCTGGTGTTTTCATTTGGGTCCAAACCATTGTGTTCACTGTTAAGCTGCTTGTAACTTTACTGTCACACAACTGTCTGCATTATAATTATGGTTAGCAATTGATCAATAGGTGCAAGTTTAATCACTGAAGTGAAGCTTTAAGCAGGGCTTGGCTTTTGTTGTCCAGTCATTGTTATACTGTAGGTTACTGTTTTGGGTTAGACAGTTTTTGTTGTGTTTTCAAACCAATGCAAGCAAGTCATCACAGGACAAACCAACATCATATGTAACAAGATGAATGTGTGTACAGAAGGTTTTAATGGATATACTTCTGTTCTAACCTTTTTCCCCCCTGTATGATCATAATCTTCTTTTACAGAGAAGCCTTCTGACATTCCCGTCATTGCTTCATTGCTTGTTCTGGTTGTTGTCCTCGTGGCTGCAGCTGGATTCATCATTTACAAAAAGAAAAAAAGTGAGAGACCAAAATTAAATTCTCATTTAATATTTTGAATGTTTACTTTAGGTTGATGCTTTTCCCCTGCTTACAAAAGGTAAAAAAGTATAACCTCCTATCACGAAGCAACCATCAAAGACTGTAATGATGATAAAGAAATGTAATCAGCAGGTTAGAGGGGTAAATTATTTGTCTTCTCTTCTTGTTACAGCCCAGTGCATCCAAAATAAATGTTTAGTCTGACAAATGTTACATAATGTTGCTGGGCCAAGTCATTGATTCAGACTGATGATGCATGCCTCTTGGTTCTGGATAGAACAGATGTTGGACCTGTTGCAGAGACTGGTCATACTTGTCTGGATTAAACCACCAGAGGTTAGAATCCCCAGGAAAACTAATTCCGAGACTACCTGCTATAATTAGTGTGCTCACCAGGAAATACATAGTGTACACAGTATTCTACATAGAGGTGTAGTATCAGAATTTAGGCAGCACAAGATACTGAGTGCTACTCACCTTCTGATGAGCTGATAGTTTCCAGGTGTGTGTTTCTGCCAGTGATGGAGGCAAAGGGTGGAGCTCCTTATAGGGACAGCTGAGATGTTACAAAAGCCTCCCATGACATACTGAACAACCAGCCTCTGCAACAGGGTGGACAGCAGTTTATTAAAGGCAGATTAGTGCAGGACAAGTTGACTAACAGTGTTTTTTCTTTACAGCTCCTGACAACAGCTCTGAGCTCTCTGATAGACTGAATCCAGAAACCTGATTTACAAACACATTCTGTACACAGCGAAGTATTTCTAACTGATGTAAAGTGTTCACATCTCTAATTAAACAACAGCTGAAAGTATAACTAAGAGAGTGTTTCGAAAATCTTTGCTAAAGTTGGTTTCCTAGAACAAAGGTGAAGTGACTTTGTAGTAAAGAGTCTTTCTCTATAAGTTGTAGCTAAAAAAGCAACATTAAAATGTCGTTATGGCTTAAAAACTAAACAAAACTAAAAGTGGGGGTGTGATTTCGTCAGATTTGATTGACAGCAACCAAACAACCCAACAACTGTCATCACATTTAAACGGAAATATGTGACATCACCCTTTTTTTCCCGTTTGCGCTCTACCCACTTTAAACAACTGAGAAAAGCCCTGAGAGGAGAAAATACAGAAATCTGGAACGTGAAATAACCAAACTGTGTGTAGTGACAAGAAGAGTGAGGAAATAGGATTTCAGGGTATTTCAGAAAATAACATGCTGATATAACCTGCACATCAAGGGCTAAAGTGTTTACTTTGATTTGATTTGCTAAAAAAAAAAAAAAAGACATTTTAAGACTCAGTGGCATTTTTTGTTGTTGTTGTATGTGGAAATTTGAAATTGAAATCATTTTGGTGAAGGATATGTGTTGTTATCCTTTCTGTATAATGGATTTGTGTCTACTACACTCACCCACTGACCTCTAGTGGTACTCTATGCAGACATGCACACAGTTTGAGTCTTATTTGTTTTCAGATATGCAACTGTAAAGTTTCTGCCACCTCTCCAATAAACACTGGATGAATGAAAAATAGTTACAAATCTTGTAAATATTGTGTTTGTATATTTCTATGTGGTAATGCTTTTGCTGGAATCTCAATCAACACTCAGCATGTGCATATGTTCGGTAGTCATGGAGACAGAAAGGGGGCGTGGCCTGGGTGACTGCAGCGCTGCAGTTCTATGGAACTGCTCATTCGAGCTTGGACTGGAGCTTGGACTGGACACGAGTTAGGCTGCTGAGAAAGGTCTCTGTCGGAAAGTTTTAGTGGACTGGAAAGTTATGAATAAAAACCCAGAGAAAGAAAAATGGACCTGCTGAAAAGTTTCCTCTGACTTGGAGCCCCTGCTGAGCACAGTCAGGCGGCGGATCTTTAATTTGAAAAGTAAGACAGCTTTTAAATTTATGAAATCATCTTCCTGAAAGTCTTGAATTAGTTTCAGGACAAAAATAATATTATAACAATATTCATGTCAGTTGTTGAATATAAAAATAGAAAACCAACAGAATTTGAACCGGCTTATTAGGAAAACACTGTTTGGTGACACTCGACGTTTTATCTGTAAAATGATTATTAGCTGGTAGAAATGACTGAATGTCCCGGGACAGCTGGAAAATGTGTCAACAATTGTGTAGTAATGTAAAAATGCTTTTCATTTGATTTGAGGGCATCAATATTTACACATTTATCATGAACATTTATGGAAAAAGATGGCGACCGTTCCATATTTCGAATCACACCAAGAATCTATTTTTCTCTGTCACCATGGAGATGGAAGGTTTAGGAGCAAACATGTTATGATTTATTTAAAAAGTATGAATGGTCACACAGAAACATGCCGGTCCAGTCAGAGCACACTGAAAAAGTTTCACATGTGAACTAAGTGTGCTGAAGATGCAGCAGACAGATCAATATTGTTCTGACTGTTGTTTGTCAACAAGCACACATTGTTTTGAGCTTATGTCGGAGAAGCGACGTCATTAATTATGCATGAGTTCATCAACGTACCCACGTAGCGTATGTAATGGCGTACACAATGTGCTGATATTAGGTTTTCACAGGATATTGATATTATTATATTATTATATAATTAATTAGTGTTTAGTCTCTTCTTCTCTCAGTTGAATTTCACTTTGAATCTGACCGTAGAGAGAGTTTGTAACCAAAGCTACAAAAAGAAACAGAAATAATTTAAGATGAGCTGGATTACTAACAAGACATTATTGGATGTGTATTCTAATTATGATTTGAATCTTTCATTTGTTAAATATCAGTTATGGCCAATACTGGTATATAGCGAGACCCATAGTGCACATGAAAACGTTAACACAATGTATTACAAACATAGTCAGAACCACCTGTTCCCACCTACGCAGGATTATTCCATTTTCCATTTTTAATAGAACTAAAATATGATGCAGAGTTATGGATCGTTCTTCACACTACATTTTATTGTAGAAACAAGATATGTTTTCATAATCAGAAGCAGGACTGTGAGCAGAGTTATTATGTGGATTTAAACTAACTGATTGGTCCCTCACTGAGCAGTGAGGCAACTGAGTGTACGGGCAGTATACTGGGCAGTACACACATTTTTTGATTGTACATGCAGTATATTGGGAAGTACGCATATTTACTGAGTGCACGCACAGGCGCAGTATTCTGGGCAGTACTGCCTGTACGCTCAGTATATTACTGACTGTACACTCATTAAATATGTGTACTGCCCAGTGTTAATTTTGTCACCCAATTTTTTAATTTAGTCTTAGTCTTGTTTCAAAGTTCAATCTTAGTCTTAGTCACTTTTAGTCTTTCACAAATTTTAGTCTAGTTTTAGTCAAACGTGAACACGGTATTTTAGTCCAGTTTTAGTCAAAACATTTTAGTCTTTTTCTATTTATTTCAGGATTTTTTTTTTTTTTGCTTATTAATTCCAGTTCACTTGTGTTCCACAGCTAACATATTGATCAAATGTCTTGATTG
>NC_040028.1:1385279-1397276 GCF_000972845.2 Larimichthys crocea
TTAATAATAATAATAATAAAAATCAGAAATAATAATAACACTGATTTGTGTGGATATGTATTACATTTAATGTGATTATTTTAATGTGATTAATGTGATATATAATTTCAGGCTATCAAAACAGATTTGCTGATGTCCTGGGAAATGAAGAGGCTATACTTGCTGCTGTAACTCTTCCAAAATTCAAACTTCTGGCTGCGGTACAGGAGGTAAAGGATAAGGCTAACACGGACTCACACCGAACGCGGAACGGAAGCGGAACAGAGCGGAACGGAAGCGGAACGGTACTTTGCCCGGCGTCAACTCACACCGGACGCGGATCAGCCGCGGAACGGCAGCGGAGCGAGCCGGCCGGAGATCACGAGATCACGCGAGAATTCTGGACATACCCGGACCCCGCGATAAACAGTGTATAAAGAAAACAACAACAACAAACAGCTGACTTTGCTTCTCGACGTGGAGCCGATTTAAAAGCATCTGTTGTGTCATAAAAGGATTGTGTGTTGTTCCACTTCAACAATTAGTCTCTCGTTGAGACCCTTTGATCGATCTTTGATCACCTGGTGCCACCGGTCATGACGTACGTTGATGTGAAGTTGTAAAAGCTACATGAACTGAGTATTTGTTTTATTTGAAGGGGCGGCGGAGTTTATTATGTTGATTCTCTGTCGGATTTCCTGTCTGGTGCGCAGTGCTCTGTTGTGTTGAAATTTACGAGGTTTTAGCCGCAGTTCGCGGACAAAAACGAAGACGAGAAGAAGAAATAGAAATCCTGCGGAAGAACGCTCGCGCCTGTTCTGGCCGCGGCGAGAGCCAGAAGCCGTTTTCTGGGGCCGCTGCTTCTGGACGCCTTCTGCATCTGCCGTCCTCTCTGCTGATCTGCGCCCGGTGTGAGTGCCTCTTCATTGTACTAGACTGGAACTGGATTTTAGTGGTAGCATTATTTATTATTATGAGTACTACAGCAGTGTTCACATAATAAATTATAAAATACTCAATTCAAGTTCTTACTGTGACTATGGCGTCAGGAAGGTCCCTCAGTATTTGCAGGCTACTTTTTAGGGCTTCTGTCTTCAGCATTAATATCTCCATCGTTGGTAGGAGTGTACCATGAAAACAGTTGTCTTCTCCCTGAAGTATATCTAAAGCAACTGTAAGGGGCTTCATTGCAGTACAGTACTCCTTTAAAAACTGGTGTTCCCTTTCTGTGATTGCTGTCAGTCCTAATTTGGAGGAAATGGTGTTAAGGTCAACCATGGATATTTCACAGATATGAGACAGGGCATCATAGAAGGAATTCCATCGTGTTGTACAAGGTACAAGCATATGGAAAGCCATTTGAGCATTTATTCAATATCCTTGATATCGGACTTAAGGTCCATGTACTAGTAAGTTTTTGTCCTTACTAGTAAGACGATTTTGCGCACTAGTAGAACTACTAGAGCACACTAGTAGAACGACTGTGTCTTATTAGTAACGTTTTTTACACAGGCATGTGTCACACACTAATAGCCTCCTGGACCCTACTAGTAGCACCAAAATGCCCACTAGTAGCAATAGTAAGGCATTTTTGACCTCAGTCGAACAAAGTTTGTCTTACTAATGAGCCTCCAAACCCAACATGTAAGGAGTTTGGCTGTACTAGAATGAGACAACACACTACTAGTGTGCAACTAGCGTGCTACTAGTACGCAAGTGCAAAAGGTCCAAAAAAGGTCCAAAAAAATATATTTAAAAAACAGACATTACGAGCGGAGTTTTCTTTAATAACAAGTTTATGTTGGCGTGTTGTTGTTGTGCATGACATGGAGTTGCGGCTGCAGCGGTGCCTCAGTGTTATCTTATCACAACTGTTTTTTTCCCATCAACCGATCCGCAGAACACTTGGTGCTGTGGGGGGCGATATGAACGGATCATGATGATCCTTTGCACCACTAACCACATCCATGATTGTGCTCTGTCTCAGCTGATCGGGTCACCGCTCACCCCAGCGTATCTGTTCAGATGTGTCTTAGTTTAGACAGTCTACGGTGAGAGCGGAACATCACTGCTCCTCCCCGTGGACAAATGAGGCATTGCAGCTGGTTTTCACACAGACTGCTTAGGGGCGTTTCCAGTCGGGGTCTCACTGACTCGTCATCGCGGGGGATTACTATACCGTCACGGACCTGCGAAGGACCAGTCAAGGACCAGTCAAGGACCAGTCACAGCCCCGTCACGGAAACACAGGAACTTTTGAGTTGCTACATCTGTAGACCTCTGCTACACCAGGTCCATCTACCTCATCTACTTCAATTTTAATATACCGATACATTGTTTTAAAATAAAGTTTGTTTGTTGTTAATTCAAGTGCATGTGTGTTTTCATTCAGTTACGAGCAGTGCGTGTGATTTGGTGGTTGCCCTCTGAGTGTTTTGGGGCCACACACAAAATGTTGCTTAAGGGCCACCAAAATCCGAGGGCCGGCTCTATTGTTCAATAACACACGAGTACAGAGATTTGCACTACTTAATGACCAGACCTTCCTTTGTTTCTTTTTACCCAAGTTTACATTTGTGTGTCCTAGTTTTGTGCTTGAAGTGTGTGAATAACTGAATGTTATTTATTTTCAATATTTAATTTTTATTACTTTACTGAATATTTAAGAGTTGAATAGTGCTCTGTTTATTGTGCAATATTATACAGGTACAGATAATTCCACTTATTTAAGGCCAGATTTTCCTTTGTTTCTTATTACCCAAGTTTACATTTTTGGTTATTGGATTTTGTACCTCAATGCAGAGTGTGTGTCTAAGTTTTGCCCTTGAATGCAAAGTGTGTGAACATTATTTATTTCCAATATTTAATTTGGTTTTTGTTTTTTTTATTTAATGGTATACAAGTACAGAGATTTGCACTACTTAAAGGCCAAATTTTCCTTTGTTTCTTTTTACCCAAGTTTACATTTTTGGGTATTGGATTTTGTACCTCAATGCAGAGTGTGTGAATATTATTTTATTTTCAATATTTAATTTGGTTACTTTTCAGAATATTTAAGAGTAGTATAGTGTTCTGTTTATTGTGCAGTAGGCCTAATATACAGTTACAGAGATTTGCACTAGTTAATGGCTAGATTTTCCTTTGTTTTGTTTTTTTTACTCAAGTTTACATTTGTGTGTTTATTTCTGTGCATATCATATGGCAGGTTGCAAGCTAAGTTCAAATAAATACCAAATGTTCTAAAGTACTGTTTTTATTCTTCAATCAGTTATTATAAACATATTTGACGTTAAAGATGTTATATAACATAATAGCATTGTAGAACATAAAAATGAATGTCAGTTACTTTGCTGAGTAACTAATTACTTTTACAGTGTGGTAACTGAGTTACTAACACAATTACTTTTTGGCAGAAGTAATTTGTAACTGTAACTACTTTTTAAAAGTAAGATGACAACACTGGTCATAATAGGGTGTACCTGCTATTAGTAGATAAAAAATTAAATCAAGTGCATATTAAGTGTGTATTGAAACAACAGACAAGACACTTAGCAAAGTTGCATTGAAGATAAATTCATTCAATTCAATTCAATCAAGACATTTGATCAATATGTTAGCTGTGGAACACAAGTGAACTGGAATTAATAAGCAAAAAAAAAAAAATCCTGAAATAAATAGAAAAAGACTAAAATGTTTTGACTAAAACTGGACTAAAATACCGTGTTCACGTTTGACTAAAACTAGACTAAAATTTGTGAAAGACTAAAAGTGACTAAGACTAAGATTGAACTTTGAAACAAGACTAAGACTAAATTAAAAAATTGGGTGACAAAATTAACACTGGGCAGTACACATATTTAATGAGTGTACAGTCAGTAATATACTGAGCGTACAGGCAGTACTGCCCAGAATACTGCGCCTGTGCGTGCACTCAGTAAATATGCGTACTTCCCAATATACTGCATGTACAATCAAAAAATGTGTGTACTGCCCAGTATACTGCCCGTACACTCAGTTGCCTCACTGCTCAGTGAGGGACCAATCAGTTAGTTTAAATCCACATAATAACTCTGCTCACAGTCCTGCTTCTGATTATGAAAACATATCTTGTTTCTACAATAAAATGTAGTGTGAAGAACGATCCATAACTCTGCATCATATTTTAGTTCTATTAAAAATGGAAAATGGAATAATCCTGCGTAGGTGGGAACAGGTGGTTCTGACTATGTTTGTAATACATTGTGTTAACGTTTTCATGTGCACTATGGGTCTCGCTATATACCAGTATTGGCCATAACTGATATTTAACAAATGAAAGATTCAAATCATAATTAGAATACACATCCAATAATGTCTTGTTAGTAATCCAGCTCATCTTAAATTATTTCTGTTTCTTTTTGTAGCTTTGGTTACAAACTCTCTCTACGGTCAGATTCAAAGTGAAATTCAACTGAGAGAAGAAGAGACTAAACACTAATTAATTATATAATAATATAATAATATCAATATCCTGTGAAAACCTAATATCAGCACATTGTGTACGCCATTACATACGCTACGTGGGTACGTTGATGAACTCATGCATAATTAATGACGTCGCTTCTCCGACATAAGCTCAAAACAATGTGTGCTTGTTGACAAACAACAGTCAGAACAATATTGATCTGTCTGCTGCATCTTCAGCACACTTAGTTCACATGTGAAACTTTTTCAGTGTGCTCTGACTGGACCGGCATGTTTCTGTGTGACCATTCATACTTTTTAAATAAATCATAACATGTTTGCTCCTAAACCTTCCATCTCCATGGTGACAGAGAAAAATAGATTCTTGGTGTGATTCGAAATATGGAACGGTCGCCATCTTTTTCCATAAATGTTCATGATAAATGTGTAAATATTGATGCCCTCAAATCAAATGAAAAGCATTTTTACATTTACATTTTTACGGGACATTCAGTCATTTCTACCAGCTAATAATCATTTTACAGATAAAACGTCGAGTGTCACCAAACAGTGTTTTCCTAATAAGCCGGTTCAAATTCTGTTGGTTTTCTATTTTTATATTCAACAACTGACATGAATATTGTTATAATATTATTTTTGTCCTGAAACTAATTCAAGACTTTCAGGAAGATGATTTCATAAATTTAAAAGCTGTCTTACTTTTCAAATTAAAGATCCGCCGCCTGACTGTGCTCAGCAGGGGCTCCAAGTCAGAGGAAACTTTTCAGCAGGTCCATTTTTCTTTCTCTGGGTTTTTATTCATAACTTTCCAGTCCACTAAAACTTTCCGACAGAGACCTTTCTCAGCAGCCTAACTCGTGTCCAGTCCAAGCTCGAATGAGCAGTTCCATAGAACTGCAGCGCTGCAGTCACCCAGGCCACGCCCCCTTTCTGTCTCCATGACTACCGAACATATGCACATGCTGAGTGTTGATTGAGATTCCAGCAAAAGCATTACCACAAAGAAATATACAAACACAATATTTACAAGATTTGTAACTATTTTTCATTCATCCAGTGTTTATTGGAGAGGTGGCAGAAACTTTACAGTTGCATATCTGAAAACAAATAAGACTCAAACTGTGTGCATGTCTGCATAGAGTACCACTAGAGGTCAGTGGGTGAGTGTAGTAGACACAAATCCATTATACAGAAAGGATAACAACACATATCCTTCACCAAAATGATTTCAGTTTCAAATTTCCACATACTCTATAAAAAACAAAAAATGCCACTGAGTCTTAAAATGTCTTTTTTTTTTTTTTTAGCAAATCAAATCAAAGTAAACACTTTAGCCCTTGATGTGCAGGTTATATCAGCATGTTATTTTCTGAAATACCCTGAAATCCTATTTCCTCACTCTTCTTGTCACTACACACAGTTTGGTTATTTCACGTTCCAGATTTCTGTATTTTCTCCTCTCAGGGCTTTTCTCAGTTGTTTAAAGTGGGTAGAGCGCAAACGGGAAAAAAAGGGTGATGTCACATATTTCCGTTTAAATGTGATGACAGTTGTTGGGTTGTTTGGTTGCTGTCAATCAAATCTGACGAAATCACACCCCCACTTTTAGTTTTGTTTAGTTTTTAAGCCATAACGACATTTTAATGTTGCTTTTTTAGCTACAACTTATAGAGAAAGACTCTTTACTACAAAGTCACTTCACCTTTGTTCTAGGAAACCAACTTTAGCAAAGATTTTCGAAACACTCTCTTAGTTATACTTTCAGCTGTTGTTTAATTAGAGATGTGAACACTTTACATCAGTTAGAAATACTTCGCTGTGTACAGAATGTGTTTGTAAATCAGGTTTCTGGATTCAGTCTATCAGAGAGCTCAGAGCTGTTGTCAGGAGCTGTAAAGAAAAAACACTGTTAGTCAACTTGTCCTGCACTAATCTGCCTTTAATAAACTGCTGTCCACCCTGTTGCAGAGGCTGGTTGTTCAGTATGTCATGGGAGGCTTTTGTAACATCTCAGCTGTCCCTATAAGGAGCTCCACCCTTTGCCTCCATCACTGGCAGAAACACACACCTGGAAACTATCAGCTCATCAGAAGGTGAGTAGCACTCAGTATCTTGTGCTGCCTAAATTCTGATACTTCTTTAAGTACACCTCTATGTAGAATACTGTGTACACTATGTATTTCCTGGTGAGCACACTAATTATAGCAGGTAGTCTCGGAATTAGTTTTCCTGGGGATTCTAACCTCTGGTGGTTTAATCCAGACAAGTATGACCAGTCTCTGCAACAGGTCCAACATCTGTTCTATCCAGAACCAAGAGGCATGCATTATCAGTCTGAATCAATGACTTGGCCCAGCAACATTATGTAACATTTGTCAGACTAAACATTTATTTTGGATGCACTGGGCTGTAACAAGAAGAGAAGACAAATAATTTACCCCTCTAACCTGCTGATTACATTTCTTTATCATCATTACAGTCTTTGATGGTTGCTTCGTGATAGGAGGTTATACTTTTTTACCTTTTGTAAGCAGGGGAAAAGCATCAACCTAAAGTAAACATTCAAAATAATAAATGAGAATTTAATTTTGGTCTCTCACTTTTTTTCTTTTTGTAAATGATGAATCCAGCTGCAGCCACGAGGACAACCACAAGAACAAGCAATGAAGCAATGACGGGAATGTCAGGAGGCTTCTCTTAAAGTGTAACTTTAATCTTTTGTCCTGCCTGCCTGCAGGGCTGGAACACACCTCGTCATGTCATTAAAACCTGCTCAACCAGCTTCTGTTTTTACTTCACTTTTACTTTGCTTCAAAGATTAAAGGAGGACATTGTATATTTTATCTTAGATTAACAAGTGTTTCAAGTTATCATCTGACTTCCACCAAAGCCTGACAGATAAAGTTTTAAATCTTTTCATTCAATAGGTGTAATACTGACTTTCTCTGACTTATCTCATCTGCATGAAGACATGTCTGTTTATACAGAAAGAAACAGCCCATGCATGCCCCGATCTGCATCAATGGGACTGCTGTGGAGATGTTCAGTTTTACAGTGCTGTGAATGACAATAAAGAGATCTTGAAACTTGAATTATGATATTAAAAGAAAATGTGATTCATCAGACCAGGCTACATTCTTCCATTGCTACAGCCCAGTCCTGATGCTCACATGTCCATTGTTGGTGTTTTTGGCAGTGGACAGGGGTCAGCATTGACTGGTCTGGGGCTGTGCAGCCCCATTTGCAGCAAACTGTGATGGACTATGTGTTCTGACACCTTCCTAGGAGAGCCAGCATGAACTTCTAGCATGTCTGTTAGATCAGATCACTCCGGCCAGCCTTCGCTTACCACTTGCATCAATGAGCCGCCCCTGACCCTGACGCCAGTCCACCGCTTTTCCTTCCATTGACTTCTTTTGGTAGGTACTGACCCCCACAAGAGCTGCAGTTTGAGATGCAACTAATTTATTCACAGTAAAACATCATCAAGAAAGTAATAAAATGTCCATTTAGACATTGATCAGGTCCATCAATACGGCAGTGTGTACCACTGCTTCAAGCTCCTTCAACCTGTTTTTAGGCGAAAGACGGAGGGCCAACTATAAATGTTGTGTTGGTGTGTGTAACAGACAGAGTCCTGCTCACTCTGCCTTTAATCATTCACTTGACCTGAATTTAAATCTACCATCCTATCTGCTCAGGATAATTTGGCTGACCATAACTGACTTTATAAGCAACTTAATATGCATGTGCAGCCCAACCACCATCAGTGCCTATCTGGGTCCAACTACTTACAGACTTACAACTTACAAAAAGCTACTAGTTAGTAACCTCTGTGATATGAGGAACCTTTCATGATAACTTCCCTGACAAAACAAAAAGAACATTTCAATAATCCATCATGAGGTGATTTTGGAGAACTGTATCTGTCCCTACAGTTTACAGAAACCTGTTATTTAAGTAGATATCAAAAACCATTAATTTATTCAAAATGTGAAAAAACACATTTAACATTAACATTTTTGCATCAATGTCAAATGAACCATGAAATAAAAAGATTCATGAAAAAACATACAGACATAATTAAAAAGGAATGTTAAAATCAGTTCTAATAAACAATGACATTAATTTCAAGCACAACATAGAAACCCCCTGCATGGTAAGTGGAGGAGGTTGTAAATACTAAAATAAATCTTAATTTTAGTCCACTCAGTAGTTTCCACAGGTGGATGGATCTGGATTCAGTTGTATCAGAGAGCTCAGAGCCGTCAGGACCTGTAGATCAGAAATAAACTGTTAAACTGTGGTAAGTTCACTCACACTGAACTTTAGAACATGAAATACGAAACAGTCTTCAAAAAGTTCATCTGCACAATAATCTAAACCCATTTAATCTAAGTAAAATAAAAGTACGTTTTACTACAAGATGGAGGACGTTTGGCTGAAATAAAAAAAAGAAACATTTTGTAACTGGTTTTTAATGTAAGATGATCTCTCTTCACTCAAACTTCTTTTCCTTTCTGTTATCCTTATTTCTTTTTCTATCACTTCTCTTCCACATCATTAGGTATAATCATATTATCATGACAGGCTGGTGCCTTACAGAGTTCCTGTTGGTAAAGTGCTGAAAAGTCAATAAAGCAGATATCTTTGATCCTTTCTCTCTCACCTTTCTTCTTTGGTAAATGATGAAGCCAGTGACACAATGAGGAAGAGAGCAAGAAAAGCACTGCAAGCAGTGATGGGGACGGTCATGTGACTCCCTTCCTGTTAAATCAGTACAGATAAAGCAGGTTAGAACAAAGACATCAATCCAGTGGATTTGACAAAGCTTCATATTCATATTCTTTGTCCTTATGCCATCTTTTCGCCATAGACTCTCCTTTAGTTAGGATAGATCAACAGACCATATATACATAGACCTCCTTTAGTTAGGAGAGATCAGACTAATACAGACTCTCCTTTAGTTTAGGATAGATCTCATAGACATATATACAAGACCCTCCTTTTAGTTAGGATAGATCATAGACTATAGACTCTCCTTTAGTTAGGATAAGATCATAGACCATATACATAGACTCCCCTTTAGTTGAGATAGATCAAGACACACAAGACCTGCTTTAGTTAGGATAGATCAGAGACATATATACATAAGACTCTACCGTTAGTTGAAGGATAATGTCACGAGACTATTATACATAGCTCTCCCTTTATGTTAGGATGATCGCAAGACATATACATAGCTCCCTTTAGTTAGGATAGATCATAGACAGAGACTGATGCCTCATGGGCAGGTGGTGCATCGTTGCTGTGATACTTCGTCCGCCATATTGATGTCGCAGATCTGCCCGTAACTAATACGAGCAGGGCCGGTTTTAGCTGTGGCATGTGAGGACGTGCGGGCGCGTCTCCGTGAGGCTTTAAGTTATGCCTTTATACACCATTCCACACACACACTAATATATCTGGGAAACAAAGCTCTCACTTTGCCACATCCAAAATGGTGGCCGCAACCGGAAGTAAACAAACCGCGTTAATTGCGTTAATTTTTTTTAAACGCTTAATTTTTAAAATTAATCGAACAAAATTAACGCGTTAATTTTGACAGCACTAACCTGTGAAGGTAAAGTTCTACGTAAATAACCAGGTAAACAACACACGCATTCTTGGATCCCGGTAGCTCCGCAATTCTGTACAGAATCTCTAAAGAGCAAGCTGAACAATCTCTGGAAAAATATAACAATCCAGGCTCTGCACAATGGGACAGGAAAAATGGAGTGAGCACTAGCGTAGTCTCTGGTCCTCGAGTGTGAGCAACATGGAAGGAGTGCAATACCACAAGCTGCCACCAGTGTACACACAGTCACACTTACCTGTCGCGAAACGCCACATACCAAAACAAGAATCTCTGGACAAATTGGACGTACCTGCACAAAGTGAAGATTCCAACCTTGGATGCCGACATAAGAGTTGCTAATAGGCACAATGCTGCAAAGCTAATGAACCTTGGGAGGTGATAAACAGTAAGGGTAGTGGTCCGTATGCTGTTAAAACACCTCTGGGGTGGGTCGTTATGGGCCTCATGCAAAAGCAATTTGTGAGGGCAAGAAGTCACTTGTGCGTTTACAGCCAATCGCATATCCATAAGGATGTAAACACCTGTTGATCAAGCAGTATCATCAGGATTTCCCGAATTGGCAGCTGAGGACAAAACAGAGATGTGGTCGAAACAAGCGCCTTTATGGTCAAATCAGGGAAACTTCAAAGGAACTTAGAACGGTCCATTATTACTGCCGTTCAAAGAAAACAATGTAATGATGCAAAACAATTACGAACAGGCCCATCAGCGTGCAAGTCCCTGAAAAGAAATTTGAAGAAGACGCATTTCACATGGAAATACGCAACCTTTCTAGAGAGGAATGCTAGAAGGAACCAGCGGAGGTGGTCCCATCTAATGAACTAGTGCCCCCTAGTGGCAGGGTGGTACCTACCCCACCATGCAGTGCTCACACAAAGAAAGGCACCCTAAGGGTGTGGTTTGGACTGTTCAGACATCCCTCCAGGAAACATCCTTGAATGACAAACTGATCCAGAACCAAATCTGACTGGTAACCTGGGAGGTGTCCTGTTGCGCTTTCGACAAGAGCACATTGCCCTTATGGCAGACATAGAAAGCATGTTTCACCAGGTGAGCAGTAATGGAGAATCATTTGGACTTTCTGCGCTTCTTTATGGTGGCCAAATGGCGACCTGAGCCAACCATTAAAGGAACACAGAATGGCAGTGCATCTGTTTCGGTGCATCATCCTCACCCAGCTGGCATCCTTTGCTCTCAAATAATGCGCAAAGATTTCAAAGACTCTTTACGCCTGAACAGTGGCTACAATCAGTCCTAAACTACTATGTAGTGACTGTTTGAAATCTGTGCCTACAGAAGCTGATGCTTATAAAATGGTGCAAAGAGCTTGAAGCAGCATGCTCAATGGGAGGTTTTCGACTGCACAAAGGGATCAGCAACAGCAGAGCAGTCTTGACATCCATTCCGCAAGCAGACCGGGCTAGAGAAGTCAAAACCCTGGATTTGAGTCCGGGGACCTGCCAAAAGAAAGAACTCTGGGCATACAAGGGCAAATCCAAAGTGACAACTTACCTTCTAAATACCTCAAAAGCCATACACCCGTAGGGAGAATACCTCAATCAGCTCTTCAGTGTACGACCCTCTTGGATTCATATACCCATTCACTCTCACTGCCAAAAACATTCTGCAGGATCTGCAAGCAAACTATGCCTGGACAAAGAATTACCAGACACTACGTACATCATGGCAAGATGTGGATGAGTGGATTAAGCCTCCCATGGAGAGCTTCACAGTTGACAGGTGCTTAGAGCCCAACAACTGTGGCGCAATAACATCTGCCCAGCTTTCATCACTTTAGCGACGCTTCGGAAAGTGGGCTACGGCTGTGTCACATACCTTCGCCTCATTAACACAAGACATCGAGTGCACATCTCATTCATATGGGAAAGCCGAGTTTGCACATTTAAAGCAAACCA